>NW_021703780.1:77435244-77717980 GCF_005190385.1 Monodon monoceros | reverse complement strand
CCCCTCCCCTCCCCTCTCCTTCTCCCTCGGCAGCCACCAGTCTGTTCTCTATGTCTGTGAGTATGTTTCTGTTTCGTAGCTAAGTTCATTTGTGTCATATTTTATATTCCACGTATAAGTGATATCATATGGTATTTGTTTTCTCTTTCTGACTTATTTCACTTAGTTTGATAATCCCTAAGTCCATCCATGTTGCTGCAGATGGCATTATTTCATTCTTTTTTATGGCCGAGTAGTATTCTATAGTATGTGTATATATATATATATATGTGTGTGTGTGTATATATATATATATACCACATCTTCTTTATCCATTCATCTGTCATTGGACATTTAGGTTGTTTCCATGTCTTGGCTTTTGTAAATAGTGCTGCTATGAACGTTGGGGTACATGTATCTTTTCAAATTAGAATTTTGTCCAGATATATGCCCAGGAGTGGGATCGCTGGATCATATGGTAATTCTGTTTTCAGTTTTTTAAGAAACCTCCATACTGCTTTCCATCAGGGCTGCACCAATTTACATTTCCACCAACAGTGTAGGAATGTTGCCTTTTCTTGGAGTCAGTCCCTTTTATGACTGGACATTGTTAAATCCATTCCAGTGTTTGGAATAAATAGTCCTTCTTGGAACTGTGGCCCATCCCAGGATTCACTGATGAAAATGTTTTATTACGAGATGTCTGCTTTCTACCTTGGGATGATATCCCTTTCAGTGCAATGCACTTTGTGGAGAAAACAGATCAGATAGCCTAGGCAGAGCCTTCCCTGGTGCAATGATTATTTATGTCCAAAGATCAGGCTGCCGGACACTGACCAATTGTCAAGCCCTTTCTTGAAGGAAGAACAAAACAATACTGCACACATTCCCGTTGCTCCACTTAGAGAGAACACATCCCACGTGAGTGGGATTTTTGCTCTGTGCTGGCCAGCTGCCTTGTCAATAATTAATTCAGTTCCTTAATCACAGGAAAAGTGTTTGGGAAGCTGAAGTAATGAGGAGAGGATGATCCTCAGGGACGTGTGTGTTCCGAGGACTCCCTACGCATTGCCAGCTTTCCTCCTGTCCCAGCACAGAATGACGGCAGAGGAGTGAATTTACCAGCAGACAGATGTGGATGTGTATGCTCACAGGGTTCCTCGCCCTACAGGTTCTGTGGCCTCGGTTTCCCAGCTCTGTAAAATGGAAATAACACTTGGCTCATAGGACTATGATGATAGGAAATTCTTTAGTCTTCGTGGAGTAGAGTTTTTCTTGTTTACAGGGCGGCTTTGCTTCTTGGGCTCCACTTTGTTTTAAAAGCAGAATATCAGGCTTTATAGCCTGCCAACAAAGCATTGATATTTCTTTTGCAGCCACCATCTTTGACTGGAAATGAGAGCAGAATGTTATTAACTTGACTTCATTTTATCATCACCAAAGCGTGGCAGTTAATCAACGTGCTATTTATAAAGAAAACCTTGTGATTCTCTTTCTGATGAAAGACTTACCTAAAGGCTATGGTTTGTTATTGAAGTCATATCAGTGCCTAGTAAAATTTAAAAATACGAAACAAGATGAGGGTTGGAGCGAGTTAAGGAGGAGAGGGAGGTTTCTGGGAGAAGTTAAATTATGTTTGGCTCACATCCCTAACAAGTTACGTCATATTGTTATGAAAAGCTTAGCGTGGTATTAAAAAACTTTTGTGAATGTACCATTAAATTATTTTTTGTATTCTGATGGCATCATTTCAATCACATTAAAATGGAGAACGTTTGCTGCTGTGACATATATGATAATAGCTTTCTGCTGTGAACGGCGTTCAACTTTTCAAAGAGTTGTTTTTTGGGAGGGGGTACACTTCAGCATAATACTTTCCATCTTTTCCTTCTAAAGTTATGTTTAATGGCAGCTAATCTCAGTAAACAGAGGCAGTGGGAGGCCATGTGATGTTGAAAGAACTATAGAAAAGGACTTGCTTTGTAATTAACTGCTAACACTTCATGAATGGAAATATAGTTGCACAGATGACATCTGGGCTCTGGAATTAGACCGAGATTCCACTCCCAGTTCTAACCCTTACAGCTAGCTGTATGATCTCAGGACAAGTTTAATATTAACTCTAAGCCTCAGTTTCCTTATCTGTAAAATGGAGATAATAACAGTAGTATTTGCCTGGCAAGTTGTAATTAAATTTAAATCTATAAGCCTCGTAACAAGACTTAAAATGGTACCTGGTACATAGTAAGAGCTCAAAAAACATTAACCACTGTTAACATTAATTAACTGTGTTATTCTTAGCAGGTTGCTTCAGTAACCCAGATTTTAAGTTTCTCACTTGTAAAATAGAGGATTTGAGGTAGCATCAATGTTTCCCAAATTTAATCATTCGAACACAGCCTTCATAGTTTTTGCCACTTGGGGAGAAAATATCCATGAAATGTAGCCCTGAAAAGAATAAAGCCATACACACATATATTCAGTATATCTGTGTAAATCTGTAAATTGAAAACAAATCTGTAATTTAATATAGGTGCACTGGTTTTAATTTAATAGCATAAGATATCATAATACCCATCTTTCCAGTGTGATATTGTAGAAGGTGTTGTCACTGAAGGCTTGACCCGTTTATGAGCACATCAGGGCATCATGTCTGTACCAAATGGATTACCAGTATCTTCTATATTTTAGGCTTATCTAGAGCAGTAATACCTTGTTATCTTTTTGTTTCAGATATGCATTAAGATAGACACATGTAAAACCGGTAAGTCCAGCGGCTGAGAGCACAGACCTGGGAGCTAGACAGCCTAGGTTCAAATCCCACTTCTGCTGTTTGCTAGCTTTGTGATGATGGGCAAGACATTTAACATCCCTGTGCTCAGATTCCTCATCTGTAACATCAAAATAATAAGAACATTTACTTCTGACTGTTACTGTGATGTCTTAGGCAACAATGGAAAGTGCTTAGAACAGTGCCTACGAGCATCTAGTTAACGAACTTTGCCTACCAACATAGGCCAATGTCGCACTTCAACAAACACTGTGTTGGATCACCTTTATTTTGCACTGTGGTTCTGAAGCCTTTAAGGAGTTCAGAAAGCAAACTGGCTCCTCACACTTGGAGTAGACCCCTCATGCCTCTGGCTCAGATTTTTCCTTCTATAAAATTATTATAGTACTGTCTCCTTCTAGGTACTTCCTAAAAATTGGTAAGGTCTAGGATGGGTAATGGGTTTGTATTTGAATAGTTTTAAATCCCCCAACACTTGACAGTAGAAGATCCTATTGTTAACTGGCGACCTGTGATTCTTTATCCTGAGCAGAGGATCAGTGTAAGAACCAGATGTTGGTTGGTGACTCTCCACTGCTTAAGCAAAACCACAAGGGAAAAGAAAGCCATTTCTCTCACTATGGCTTTTCTGCCAACAACATTGAAGAAAATGAAACATGACGTGAATTCCATATGTCCAAATATATTACTATTCCATTTGGTTGTAAAAATATGTCTCTCTGGCCTACCGTATTTTCTTTTAACATCTTTATTGGAGTATAATTGCTTTATGATGTTGTGTTAGTTTCTGCTGTATAACAAAGTGAATCAGCTATACGTATACATATATCCCCATATCTCCTCCCTCTTGCGTCTCCCTCCCACCCTCCCTATCCCACACCTCTAGGTGGTCACAAAGCACCGAGCTGATCTCCCTGTGCTATGCGGCTGCTTCCCACCATCTATGTATTTTACATTTGGTAGTGTATATATGTCCGTGCCAGTTTCTCACTTCATCCCAGCTTACCCTTTCCCCCTCCCCATGTCCTCAAGTCCATGCTCTATGTCTGTGTCTTTATTCCTGTCCTGCCCCTAGGTTCTTCAGAACAATTTTTTTTTTTTAGATTCCATATATATGTGTTAGCATACGGTATTTGTTTTTCTCTTTCGGACTTACTTCACTCTGTATGACAGACTCTAGGTCCAGCCACCTCACTACAAATAACTCAATTTCATTTCTTTTTATAGTTGAGTCATAGTCCATTGTATCTATGTGCCACACCTTCTTTATCCATTCCTCTATCGATGGACACTTAGGTTGCTTCCATGTCCTGGCTGTTGTAAATAGTGCTGCAGTGAACATTGTGGTACCTGACTCTTTGAATTATGGTTTTCTCAGGGTATATTGGCCTACCATATTTGAAACCCAAATCATTTATATCTCAGCCTCAAATCCTTCCTCTGAATCTTCACAGACATGCAACATGATGACATCCAAAATAAACATGATTCATTGAAAAATGTGAGATTTCTGTCTAAAAAGAAGCTCCACGAGGCTAAGGGAGCCTCTGTGCTCAGAGATTGGAAGTAAAATATGCAGATGGGGTTAGTGTGGCAAATAGATCCCAGCCTTTGGATGTAGCGGGAGAAACTTAAGGGGACAAATCAAATGTTTAAATTACTCAAGTAGAATTATTGTGTGTTTAAGTATTATGTCTCAGATGAGAAAGGTTTTGTAAATCACAGTGAACTGGTAATTATGCTCTCAGATACACTACAGCCAGTTTTAATAGGCCACGAGAGCCCCTGTACCTTTCAGCTTGAAGGCACTCAAGTTTCCTCTGGGTAACAGACAAGTTCTTGTGTCAGAACTGTAAGCACGTGGACAAATCGAAAATAAGGCAGCAAAAAGGGATGGTAAGGAGGGAAGCCAAGGGCAGGGCATGTTGTTTTATCCCACATTGATTTTGTGTGGTTTGGAAAGAGATGATCCCAAGTCAAGAGAACATGTATGGTTTGGTTTCACTTTGTGTGTTACCCAGCTGACTACCTCTGGGACAAGAATTCCCTCTTCAGAGATTACCTACTTCTCCAGAATCCATTTATAGGTTTCCAAGAGTGAATAGACCATGGTTGTGGTTATGGTCTGTCTGTTGCTAACAATATTTGGTAATTTTTTAGATAGGAAAGTCATAGTATACAGTATATGTTGCTAAATTAAAACCCATCCACGGGCTTCCCTGGTGGTGCAGTGGCTGAGAGTCCGCCTGCCGATGCAGGGGACACGGGTTCGTGCCCCGGTCCGGGAAGATCCCACATGCCGCGGAGCAGCTGGGCCCGTGAGCCATGGCCGCTGAGCCTGCGCGTCCGGAGCCTGTGCTCCGCAACGGGAGAGGCCACAACAGTGAGAGGCCCGCGTACCACAAAAAAACCCAACAAAACAACAAAAAAACCATCCACTAAATTTTACATCATACTGGGCTTTGACTCATATCCGGGGTGTGTAACAGCCTCCTTCAGTACCTGTTTTGGAAACCAAATCTATCTTATAGACCTAGGTCAGATTATTAACTAGGATGAGAGTATCTTTCAGTCTTACTGCATCATCTTTTCACCAGTTTCCTTTCTGAGATGACCTCCTCCTTTGCTCCGCCCACCCTGCCGAGGCCTGGGCAGGTGAGACAGTGAAGGATTCTCTGCAGGCACCAGGTTCTTGACTGATTCTGGTTCTTCAGAGACACCCTCACCACCTTGCTAATAAAATTCCTGTTTTGCTTAACTTAGGCAAAGTCTATTTCTGTCTCTTGTACCCAAACGAGCCCATCTAATATGATACTAACCAAAATGTCGTATGTATACATACATATATAATATACATTACTAAATATATTACATAATATATAATATACATTATTAAATATACCATATACATGTGTGCGTTCATGTGTGTGTGTATAGTTGAGGACTTACCATGCTAGGCACCATTCTAAGCTCTTAACATGTAGCAACTCATTTATATTTACAAGTTTACAGAGGTACCCCTTCTCTGCCCACTCTTCTGTACTTCCATTTTCATTCCCTGCTTTATTTTTTTTTTCTGTTTTTCAATGTACTTCTCTCTTTCCAACATAACTTATCACATTTCTTATTAGGTGTATTGTGTACCAATCTCCCCCCACCACTGAAACATAAGCTCACCGATGCGTCTCAAGTGCCCAGGACAGTCTCTGACGTATGGCAGGGGCTCAGTAAATATGTGTTTAATTAATTAAATAATTAATTAATGAGCTCATGCTACTGTTTAGTTTATTATTAATATTCCTTTCAATCCTTAACCTCCTCCCACCTACCTTGCAGGACCTGCTTAAGTACAATGTTTGTTCTCCTCCGTAAAGCTTTTTTTTTTTTTTTTTTTCTCCGTAAAGCTTTTTAAGTTTGGGCTAGATGTTCACATCTGTGCTCTGGTCCAGCAACAGGAGACTAGATCAGATGACCTCCTGAGAGCTGTCTGGCCCTTGACAATCGAACTCAATTCCACTTAAATGTTCTAAAAGTAAGTTGCGGAGAAATTCTTTTCCTCCTCCTCTCCCTGATTGGAGTGCACATTTATCTAATTATTTTCTTGGTAGCTTGACCTAGCTTTAAAGGAGTCCCATGTCAGCTCTCCTGCATTTTCTCTAAGCACTCATTTTATAAAACTAAGAGACCAAAGACTCAGCTCTCTAGAGAATTAAATTGCATTCAAATAAGATTAAGGATTTTTGACTCACAAAAGCAAGGACAATCAGAGGCTAACTAAAATGGGCAATTGTTCAGCAAACTAATCCAGACATGTTATTCACAAAGGGACTCTCAACAATTGGCCAGGGAAGAAAAATTCCCTGTGAAGGATTGGGTGGGCTGCAATGAGTTAGGGGAACCTTCTTCCTTCTAAGGCTTAAAGCCCAGTCACTCACTTCCTAGATGGTGAATATGTTTATTTTCTAAATTTAGTCGATTGTGGCCCAGTATCCTCCCATTGAACAGGAGTAGATTAGAGCCTGAGAGAGTGAGCCTTAAGATTAGATCTTGAAAGCCAGGCACGATGGTTTGTTCCTCTAAGGAAGCGATGGATTGGTGACGTGGTGTCAGGAGTGGAGAAAGAGTGTTGATGTTGATCTAAGGAAGTTTGTCTGTCACCCCTAGGTTTAGAACATGGGTCCTTAACCACTTGTGGGCCATGGACTCCTTATCAGCATGTTTTTAAATGTGTAGAAAGGAGCATAAGATTGCAAAGCAAACTTATTATATTGAAATGCGTTTGTCAAAATATTTTTTTCAAAACAGATCAGTAATACATGTATTTATTAACACATTAAATATCAGGGCTGCGGTAGGCCTGGTAATTACTGTAATTTTAAAGTGGTGATGAGCTTAAATGATAGTGTGAAGTATCTCAACAGCTTTAATGTGATATGAAAATATATACAATTTATATAAGTGATAAAGTCACAGGTACAGCTAATAATTCTGTGGTTGATTCTTTGGAATCATAATGGAAGGAAATGCTGAATTTCAGTTAGAGGTTAATGAAAATAGCGATGTAATTTCATGGATGCCCCCTAACGTCTACCCCAGGTTAAGAACTCCTGGCATCGAGATTGAAGTGAAACAGTCCATGAAGCTCCACTATTAAATATTGTACTCAACTTCATGGTGGGATGCCTACATTTGCTGACATTTGTTCCAACTATTACCCAGCCCCCTAAGAAAATGTTCTTGCTGGCTCACATCAACAATAAGAAAGATTTAAAAAATGGAAAAATATCAGTATCTGCCACATGTATTTTTTCTTTTTATGAATTTATTTGTTTATTTATTTTGGGCTGTGTTGCGTCTTTGTTGCTGTGCGTGGGCTTTCTCTACTTGCGGCGAGCGGGGCGTATGCTTCATTGCAGTGTGCAGGCTTCTCGTTGCGGTGGCTTCTCTTGTTGCAGGGTATGGGCTCTGGGCTTGTGGTCTTCAGTAGTTGTGGCACACGGGCTCAGTAGTTGTGGCTTGCGGACTCTAGGGCACAGGCTCTGTAGTTGTGGCACACGGGCTTAGTTGCTCCGCAGCATGTGGGACCTTCCCAGAGCTGGGCTCGAACCTGTGTCCCCTGCATTGGCAAGTGGATTCTTTTGTTGTTGTTGTTGTTTTTAAGTCTTTATTGAATTTGTTGCAGTCCTGCTTCTGTTTTATGTTTTGGTTTTTTGGCCCCAAGGCATGTGGGATCTTAGCTCCCCAACCAGGGATCAAACCCCCACCCCCTGCATTGGAAGGTGAAGTCTTAACCACTGGACCACCAGGGAAGTCCCGGCAGGTGGATTCTTAACCAGTGAGCCACCAGGGCAGTCCCTGCCACGTGTATTTTATGCTTAATGAAAAGACCTCTTGACACTGCTGGGCAAGAGCCCCAACTTGCCATAACAAAGTATTAGAACTCTGGCATTAGGGTGACCAACTTGTTCCACTTTGATCAGGACTGTCCGTGTTTTAAAATGAAAAGTCCCAGGCTGTAGGAACCCCTCAGTCCCTGGTAAACCTGGATGGTTGGTAGGTGCTTTGGAGTCAGAAAGAGCACTGATTTAGATCAACTTATTTGTCTCTGAGCCTTAGCATCTTCGTCTCCAAATGAGAGTAAGAATATCTTTTCCACAAGGTTGTAATAAGGGTTAAATGAGTTTATGCATAGAAGAAGCTTAGTCACGTTATAAGCACTCAGAAACCAGTGACTATTATTATTATTGCCACTGCTGCTATTTCCCCCTGCCTGACTCCATCCTCCAGAAAGAATCTCACCTTCCTCTCTGCCTTTGTACATTGTAAACAGTCCTCAGGCCACTCCTGAACTCTACTTTTTCATGAAGAATTAATTTGCTAACATCACATGCAGTGATGAAATAGTACATTAGGTTGAACTGTATGAAAGTGACAGTTTTATAAGTCAAAAACAGTCCAATACTGATAATGTCATACAGTTCAACCTAATGTGTGTACATATCAGGCACGGGGTGTGTCTTACAGGAGGCTGTCATTTCATAAATGTCCTTTCTTCCTTAATGACTCTGATATTCATAGGCATCTTGTTAATTCATCCTCCTGTAATCATCCTAGGTTTTCAAAGGGATTTCAGATTTCATATCATTATATTCTTTTAAATTAAGAGAATCTATTAAATGCTTAAGTAAAATGATTTTCTAAGCTTTCATAAACTGCATGTAAAAAATTCACAAACCAGAAGAAAAATTCTTTACTTTTGGAACTATGTGCTTGCTGTAGACACAGTTGCTATTGTGTATCCCTTGCTTTTTGGCAATGAATAATATACTGCCTTGCCTTCTTCTTTTTTTTTTTTTTTTTTTGCCTTCTTCTTTATCTTATGTGCATGTGTCTTGGGCCTAATCTTCACTCTGTTATATTCCACTATATCTTTTACAATACCCAGTGTTAGAAAGAAACACATTAATGGTGGATAATTGAAAAGGGGACTTTAAATGCCATAGAAACCAAATGGGAAGTTTACATCAGTAAGGTTTCAGGCTCAAAGGAACATCATTAAAGAGAAGGGCCCCAACTAAATCTCTGGAGCAGCTCTGACCAGGATGGTAACCCCTAGCCTCATGTAGTTATTAAGAGCTTGAAATGTGGCTGGGCCAGATTAACATGTGATGTAAATATAAAATACGTATTATATCCCAAAGACTTAGGAATAAATAAAGGACATAAAGTATGTTTTTAATAATTTTACATGTTGAAATGATAGCAAGTCGGATGTATTGGGTTAAATCAAAAATGTAATTAAAATTAACTTCACTTTTGACTTTTTTAATGTGGCTCTAGAACAGTGGTCCCCAACCTTTTTGGCACCAGGGACCGGTTTGGTGGAAGACAGTTTATCCACACCCAGGGGTGTGGGGGAGGGGGAGGATGGCTCAGGCGGTAATGCGAGCGACAGGGAGCCATGGGGAGCGGTAGATGAAGCTTCACTCACTTGCCCGCCACTCCCCTCCTGCTGTGTGGGCCGGTTCCTAACAGGCCGTGGACCCGTAGCGGCCTGTTAGGAAATCACCCAGATGCCTGTCCAGAGATGAGTGGATAAATAAAATGTGGTATATACATGCAACGGAATATTATTCAGCCTTAAAAGGAAGGAAATTCTGATACATGCAGCAACATGGATGAGGCTTTGAAACGTACTTCATGCTAAGTAAAATAAGTCAGACATCAAAGGACAAATATTATGTGATTCCATTTACATGAAGTACCTAGAATAAGCAAATTCATAGAGACAGAGAGTAGAAATAGAGGTGACCACGGGCTGGGGATAGGGGGTATTTTAGTATTTAAAGGGTAAGGAGTTTCTCTTGTGGGTGATGAAAAAGTTCTGGAGATGGATAGTGGTGATGGTGAATGTACTTATTGCCAATGAATTATACCAATTATAAAATGGTAAATTTTACCACAATTTTTCAAAGTTCTCAGGTGGCATACATTACATTTCTTTCGGATAGAGTTTAGAGTTTAAACTGGCTCTAGAGTTTAATGAAGAGCCAGGCAAACATGGCCTTCTGTCTGCAATACTCGCAGAGTTTGAGAGCTCAGCCTTTGGAGTCAGATGTTAGGATTCAAGTTCCAGAACCTGTCCCTGACCAGCTAAGGAACCTTGCGCCATCCCAGCATCACTCACCACCTCAGTTTCCTCATCTGCAAAATGGGGATTATAAAATGTACCATATAGGGTTGCTGTAAGTCTAAAAGACATATATGCATTGAGCAATATGAACATAAGAGGCAATACTGAATGAACGGTACACATTGTCACTATAGATGGAAGCGGGATCTTCCATTTTTATTGATACCTAGCAGTTTTCCTAACATCTGAGGGATAATCCAAAAGGCTCAACAGAATTCCACTTACCCGAGTGAAGCCTAGTCAGTAAATGTGATCCCCTTTGCTGGGACTGTGGGAAAAGAGCTCAGTTCTACTCTAAAGAAAGAGTTCATTTAGAACGTCTCTTATATTTTTGTCTGTAAGTGTATCACCTCATAATGTATAATATGCATTCCTAAAACATCTCCTGTTGGGTGAAAGTATGCACTGAAAATAACTAAGACTATGGAGCAAATAATGTTAGGGGCAGACCACCTCAAAACCTACACAGTTTTGCAACCAGAGCACTAACAAAAACAACGGGTCCCCTGGGAAATAACTTAGCCAGCCAAGGCGGGTGATCCAGCTTGGCTGGAGGTGGCCACAGCGTATCTAGAAAATGCACACTCACACACATGCACACCTGCACAAAGAAAGTGGAAATGCTTGGCAGTGCCTTAGCTGGAGCAGGGCTGGCAGGTGCAGAGACAATGTGGATGGAAGCGGATCCCTGCCATTAAGGGAGGAAGTACAACCTCCCCTGAGCTAACAGCTGAGTAAGGCTGTTACATGGCTGGAGAAGGAGCCCAGGTGTGGGGCTTATATTAAAATATTCTATAAAAGCAACTGAAAGATTCACAGCTGCCAATACAGCAGGCCAAGTTGAGGACATTTTCCTTTCCTGCTAAAGGTTTTCATTGGACTCCTGCTAATCCAGTTTCCCTTGCCTAGGGGGAAAAAATCACATATACTCCAGTATGTCTTCTGCTATTATGTAGGTAGCTGTCCCCTCTTATAATAGCATATGACCTAACTCATATTTCGGAGTCACACATGTCTGTATTTTCTTTGTGCCAGGGACATGGTTGTATACATTGTCCTGTCTGAGATTCAGCTGGCATAATTACATCCATTATAACGTTGATTCCCTTGCTCAAAGATCTCCGGCAAGTATGTAGCACTAGGATTTACATTAAGTGTACTTATCTCAAAGCTCATCCTCTTAACTACTACACTCTATTGCCTCATCATTTTAGGCCATTTAGGTGATGACAAATGTGACCAGATACTTTAGCAGATTTTAGGCTTAGCCTTGCCTAAGCTCACCCCTCAACATACTTCCCTTCCTCTTTCTGAATTCACCTAGTGTAGTACTAGCAAAGAGAGAAGAAATGATTCAGGCATACTGCTTCTCAAAAGTACTTGGGGGAAGTGGCAGGTATAATGTCATCATCTAAGATCTCTACCTCTGAGGCTGTAATTGTGAGTTTATCTTCTGTCGTATGAAAATGAAAATCATTAGGCTGTAAGTTTTCTTTGAAACTAAGGTTTCAAATGGTGAGCTCAGTGAAAGAGTGTCCAAGCGGAACTGGGTATGCCCCAATGGCCAGATCAGATACTGTTAGGATTCATAATATGGAAACCAGTCTTGAAAGCTAGTGCAGACTCCAATGGAAGAGATTCTTGGATGAAATTCAGAACTTGCTTCCCCTCCTGGGATATTCAGTTAATAAATACAGAGCAGCCATACTGGTTATTAAGATATTAGGTATTTCTGTAGTGGTGGGTAAACAGTCACTGCCTGAATCCTCCACATGCCTCCCTTTACTACCTTAGCTTCCCTTCCCATCATCCTGGGTCCCTCCAAACCTCCTTATTCCAGAAACTACATGCCTGGCTTCCTAAGGGAGCTCTGGTTCTTTAGGTAGCATCCGTTCTCACTGGCCAACGCCTAACCATACTGCTTCTTAAATATCTCCACATTCTATAGCTAAAGAATTAGCTTAATTCCTGAGATCTCTGTTACCCACCTTTATATTGATGGGATAGGAAGTATAGATGGAAATGAGGAATTGGAAAATAACCTGACCTTCCTGAATGATTCATCTATTATTTGAGTATAAGAATGTTTTTTTAAAGAGTTTGAATTCGTTTATAGAAAGTCTCTAAATCAAGAGTTGCAAACTCCTGTGGATTGGCCAAATTTGGGCTGCAGGTGGGTTTTATTTTAATGGCCAGGAATGTATAAAAATACTGAATTCGTATTTTAAGCCAAAAAAAAAGCGTTCATCCCAGCTACCCTCTTGTCCTACTGTTCAATTGTACATTTAAAATCCCATCCTGTTCCCTGAAAGCGTTCAAATTTGAAACCCCTGTTCTAAATTCATACAACACCATCTCCATTCTATTAGTATTTACTCATCATCCCATCATACCTGACATCCCATCCCAGTCTATAACTTGAGGTGTAATGTTTCTGTTTTGTTTAAGAAATGGATGCAAAGCTACATTCAGAGGTAGCCAATTAAGATTAATTAAACATTTCACCAGACTTAACAGGTCTAATTAGATTTGATTCACCTCTAATTTTATTACCAATGAGCATATCTGGATGACTAAATTATATCTTCTTAACTTCATGGGAGATAAATTCTCGTCTCTTCCCCCTGGGCTTTTTTCCTCCCTGTAAGGGATGTGATGGTGAGTCATCATGCATGTTCTCCCTGCCCCCTGGTGCCATTAAGAAAAGCCCATCTGAGAGCTGAGGATGGAATCTGGGGCCTGGGGCAGTTTCTGGCTTTGGGCCATCTCCCTGAATTATTCATGTGGAGCCAGGGAGGGTAAGTGTCCAGCCACAAAGATCCAGAACCAATGCCAAGGGGGAGACGCTGGTCTAAAATAACTGAGGAAACGAAACGACCACTGGCGCCACTGACTTGGAAGCTCCAAGAAGAACCACATGACTTCAGCTCAGGTCCAGGTGGCCCTTGACCCACTCCCCCCAGCACTCTTGTGTTAACTATGAAAGGAGCTCTGAGGCGCCAAGATGTCTCTCTGACCCGGTGTAAACCTGGTCCTTTGAGTTACTCCTCTCAGCAACCCTGCAAGAGGTTTGGGATTTTTCAGAATAAACAGCAATCCCCAACCTCTAATTTCCCCCTGGCTGCACTCTTGTAATTATCCCATTGGTGTTAAGTTGATTGTATGTTTTTAGTATATTTACTGAGTACCTATTAAGCACAAAGCACTATGAGAGTCCTGGTAGGGGGATGCAGAGGGGAACAGGTTGCAGATCTTGATCTTCAAGCATAATAAGTAAGTTTCATTTGGAGTCAACTTGATGGTTGCTGTTGGAAGTGATGTCTTTTGAAGAATTCTAAGGCTCCAAGGAGAATCAGTGGGAAATAATGCTGTGATCAAGTCATGATGTCAACTCTGGCAGGGCACAGAAGGGTGTCATTCCTGACCAGCAGCCTAATAAGGGAAATAACACTCTTGTCTAGTGGTCCATTCATCTATAATGTCCTATATAACAGAAAAAAATAATCACTGCCATATAGTCACTGCCATTTACTCTGTACTGTATACAAGCAAGACATTAGGTAGGTGCCTAATATGCATTTGCTCTCATATTTTAAGAATATTTGGCTTTGTTTCATCTTGATCACTAATGACTACTTTTAGACCTGTGATTCGACCTATGTGGTCTGTATGGTTATCCTGGCTCTAGAGGCACAAACCCTTACATTTTACAGTGTGGTATAGGAAGAGTGCGTTAGCAGTTAGAAGGCTCAGATGCTAGTAAGCCGTTTCCCATCTACAGTCCTCATTTTCCAAAGTGTAAAATTTTAGGGACAATGTGATGATTTCTCAGGTCCCTTTCAATTCCACAAGTCCTCTGAGGAAACCTAGCTCACTTCACTGATGTGTGGATGGACTTAAAGTAATTAACAGAAAATGACCCAAACCATACGCATTTTCCTCTTCCATAAACATCCAAGAGGCTTAATTGTTTGCTGTCATCCCAAGAAGGGAAAGGGATGCTGTTGGAGTAACCCCATGCAATCCATCTGGGTAGATTTTGGAGTCTCCTGGGTTTGGGAATGATATGTTCAAGGAAATTGCCTAGGGTACAGTGACCTTAGTACATAAAGTAAAACAAGAGAGTTATTTGTCTCTAGTAGCTGTGACCAGGTCACTGAAGGTATGCAGGGGGAATATGTTCTGATAAAGGCTACAAAATTGTTAACACTTTTAATTATGTTTGGGGCACACAGCATTATAGAACCAGCTGAGTTGGCATTATTGAAAACCTTGTCAGCTGCCATTCAGTGACTCAGCCAGCCAAAGAAGCTCTTGGGAAAGTTTGCTCGTTTCTTTATTCAGGTTGTTTGTCCATCCATGTAATTTTAGAAGTATTCTTTCGAAGAATCCAACAGCCGTTAACCCTAACAAACAATAGCTTTTAAATTCCAGACTCCCCTTTATCACATATAGTTAAGGTAGTAGTGGAGACTCTCCTAGTTATATTTTTCCATCCTTTCCAGAATACAGTTTTGAGGAAACACAGAGGTATTTGAAATACGGAAGCAGGAAGATATAGTCATTTTTCAGATGAATATCCTAGGTAGTATTCATTAGTTAAACCATGTTGAGAAACGCAGTAAAACTTAAAGACCTAGAGGATGTTATTTATTTTATATTATTTTATTTTGCTACATATTTTTATTTGAGCTTAACTCACAATTCCTTATGTTAAATAGAAAAGGTTTTAATAGCTACAACATTTTAGGTATAATATATTATGTAGGTAGAGGAAATAAGTTTGCATCACTACTTATATTCTAACAGTAATAGGAGAGAAAACCCCCAAAACTTGCTTTGGTAAAGTCACACATTGGTAATTGTGCCAGGGAGTTCATGCTTCAGAATGCCAAGTGTAAGTAGAGGCTGACCTATGATGAAATGTTTAATTTCATGCCACAGAACCCAGTGGCATCCCATTAAAAACAGTCCCTTGGTGTTCAAATGTATGAATCAAACATAAGGGTTGGGGCTTCCCTGGTGGCACAGTGGTTGAGAGTCCGCCTGCCAATGCAGGGGACGCGGGTTCGTGCCCCGGTCCGGGAAGATCCCCCATGCCGCGGAGCGGCTGGGCCCCGTGAGCCATGGCCGCTGAGCCTGCGCATCTGGAGCCTGTGCTCTGCAACAGGAGAGGCCACAAAGGTGAGAGGCCCGCGTACCGCAAAAAAACAAAACAAACAGAAAAAAAACATAAGAGTTGTCTTCCCCAAGAAATTTTCTGAAGAAGTAGCTCATGAGGCAGAGAAGCGAGTTTTATTTACATCCTATGAACACTCTGCTCAGCTACGCAGCCAAGGAGAACCCAGCATAACCATGCAAAGAAAAGCCAAATGGGGAATAGAAAAACCTGAGAAAGAAAAAGCCATCTCTTTCTTTCATAGTATCCTATTCTTTTCTGCTGTCATCCACTTGCCCCATCTACTGATCCCTCGGCCCCTCGTGAACTATAGAAAGAAGTCAACTGCATGAACATTAAGTGAACAGCCAGGAGTCACTGGATTTGTCAGTCTCTACCCAGTCAAAAATAGGTGTCTCAGTTATCTATTCCTGCATCCAAAACTTGGTAGCTTAAAAGAACTATCTTATTTGCTCATAATTTGAGGTTAGCCCTTTGGGCTGGGGTCGGCTGGTGGTTCTTCTGTGGGTCTCATCTGGTGTCATGCGTGCAGCTGCAGTTAACTAATGGTTCAACTGGAGCTGGAGGTTCTGAGATGGCCTCACTCACGTGTGCAGCATTGGGTGCTGGTTCTAGCTTGGCTCATATGTCTCCAGGATTGCCTGGGCTTTTCCATATGGTAATAGCATTCTGAGAGGTAAGCCCCAGTGCCATGGGGTTTTCAAGCTTCTGCTTGCATTACATGTTCTGATGTCCCATTGGCCAAATCCAGTCAAATGTCCAAGCCCGGTCCATGTGGGAGGGGACCGCACAAGGGCATAGACGCAGGAAGGCATGATTCACTGGGGACCATACCTATCACAGTAATCAAGGGTAAATGGCAGGAAAAAAGCTTGTTCTAACTGACCTGGGTGGCATGGCTCAAGGAACAAGGGAAGCATGCTCTAAGACTTGGGATACTGCCTCTAGTTTGGCTTTAGAAAACACTAGATGGAATGATGCAGATTTTTTTTTTTTTTTTTGAAATGCAGGGAGGTTCTCAGCCCTGCTTTGAAAAACTGGCTTGTTCAAAACTAATTGGGTCTTTCCAAAACATTCACTTACCTAAGCCAACCTAAGGACAAAGGGAGTCTAGGCTCTGTTGTCCTTGATTACTCTTTTCTGATGGTCTGAATTCATTTCCAGATATTTCCCAAAGCACCTGCTGTGTATGGTAAAAAGCAAACCAAACAAAATCCCTTGTTTATTCTTGAGCAAATTCATGGAGTGCTCTTGCTGTGTGAGCAGAAAGAAATAAGTCAAATGATTTAGAAGTCAATTATTTAAAAAGCATACAGTGGCATCAGTGACCTCTCCTGGAACTTCAAAATGGAGAAATTGCCTTGGTCTACTCGCTAGCTTGAGCAGCCCAACTAGGTAATGGACATTCTAGAACATACTTGCTTTTAAGAGATCTGTCAAATGGACCATCTGTAAGATCAGAGAATCACAAAGTTGGAAAGAATCTCAGAAGTTTCCCTTTGCTAGTCAACTTATGGTCTGAATTATTCAAGAGAAATGGACCATCATCCTCTTTTAACGTCTTATACTGATGTTTGCCTCTTGCCAAATCCCTCTACCCTGCACACATTCTTTTCTATGATGTAAAAGAAATTGTAATATCTGACTTGCTTGATCTATTTATAAACCTACTTAAGATAAATGGAACTTCAGGATTGGCTGAATCCATACAGGTCTCAGTTGAGAAAGAGAGACAGAGAATGAGATAAAGACAGAGAAGGGAGGGGACCATTCATATGTACCATACCTTCCATGATCAAGCTAGTCATTTAATCTAAGATGCATGGACCTCTCCTAAAAATTTCCTCATGTATATAGTAACATCAGCAACAAGTTACACTGATTGAGTGATTGAGTGCTCATTGTATGCCAAGGAATGGACTGAGTGCCTTGGAATGTCAGCACAGAAACTGTTTCAGGCTGGGTTCACTTTGAACAGTTAGCTCCCCAACAGATGAGGGAAATCTTCAAAGAGAAATCAGAACCAATAAGGCAGCCCTTAGGGACCAGGCCAATGCCAGCCCTGTGATGTTATGGCAAAATGGAAAGCCACGGAGGAGGAAGGAGATTTGCAGTGCTCCTTATACTTGTGGAGGGTTTTCCCCCTGAAAAATACCTGAACATACAAACGTTTGCACACAATTCTAGGAATTCTTACAGAGACCCTGAAACCTAATCATAGGCAGCTTGGACTCCTGGGTTACGACAAAAAGAGAGAGGAGAGGAGAAAGAGTCTGATTCTTACTAGAAGCCTACTTTTTCGCAGGCACTTGACATACATATAAATACACCTTCACAGTGGCCATGAAAGATAGGGCTTGTGGTCCCCATTTAGCAGATCCAGAATCTGAGATTCCCTAAAGTTAAACATCGACAGAGATCACATGGCTAGCAAGCACTAGGCAGGCATTCAAAACTGTTTCTTCCTGACCTCCCAGTCTTAACATCTGAGTCAACCACTAGAAAGAGAGAGACAGAGAGCCTAAAACACAACAGGGATGGGCATTTTTATAAGAGATCATTGATATTAGAAACTATGTAAATATCTCACAATAGTTACTGTTAAATATACCACAGTTCATCCATACAGTGGAATACTGTGCATCATTAAAAGCCATATTTTCGCAAAGTATGTAATGATTTGAGGACACAATTGCAAGGTCACAGAAGCAGGATTCAAATATGTGTATTCATCATAGCCTGTGTGTGTGTGTGTGTGTGTGTGTGCGCGTACAAACATATACACATTGAGAAAACTTGATGATGGGAAAAGAAGTGATTTTTGTCTTTTTAGTCATACATCTTTGTATTATAATGATTATTTGTTATTTTTATAATCAGGAAATAGTCAATCTTTTTAAAAGTTGAAGTATAGTACTTAGATGTTCAAACTGTCTTCTAAAGCACAGAATAAAGGAGCTAGAAGAGATATATATAGCACAATCCCATTTTTTCCCTTTAAAACATTTTTTAAATTGAATTTTACAAATTAATATTATATTACAATATTACATAGTTTCAATATTATATTAGTTTACAATATATTAGTTTCAGGTATACGTCATAGTGATTCAGTGTTTATGAGGATTATACTCCATTATAGGTTATTACAAGATACTGGCTATAATCCCATGTGGTATATAGTATATCCTTGTTGCTTATTTATTTTCTACATATTAGTTTGTATCTCTTAATTCCACGCCTCTAATTTGTCCCTCCTGCCTTTCCTTTACCCTTTGGTAACCACAAGTTTGTTTTCTATATCTATGAGTTAGTTTCTGTTTTGCATATACATTCATTTGTGTGTTTTTTTAGATTCCACATATAATTGATATCATACAGTATTTGTCTTTCTCTGACTGACTTATTTCACTAAGCATAATATTCTCTAGGTCCATCCATGTTGCTGCAAATGGCAGAATTTAATTATTTTTTTATGGCTGAGTAATATTTCAGTGTGTGTGCGCATGCACGCGCGCGTGTGTGTAAGTGTATGTCACATCTTCTTAATCCAGTCATCTGTTGATGGGCACTTGGGTTGCTTCCATGTCTCAGCTATTGTAAATAGTGCTGCTATGACCATTGAGATGCGTTTCAAAGTAGCGCTTTTGTTTTTTCTGCGTATGTATCCAGGAGTGGAATGCTGAATCATATGGTAGTTCTATTTTTAGTTTTTTGAGGAACCCCCATACTGTTTTCCATAGTGGCTGCACCAATTTACATTCCCACTAGCATTGTACAAGCATTCCCTTTTCTCTGCATCGTCTCCAGCATTTGTTATTTGTAGACTTTTTGATGATAAGCATTCTGACAGGTGTGAGGTGATATCTCATTGTTGCTTTGATTTGCATTTCTCCAATAATTAGTGATGTTGAGCCTCTTTTCATGTGCCTATTAGCAATCTGTAACAGTCTTCTTCAGAAAAATGTCTATTCAGATCTGCCCATTTTTTGACTGGGTTGTCAGTTGTTGCGGTTTTTTATATTGAGTTGTGTGAGCTGTTTTTATGTTTTGGATATTAACCACTTGTCAGTCGCATCATTTGCAAATATTTTTTCCCATTCCATAGGTTGCCTTTTCGTCTTGTCGATGGTTTCCTTTGCTGTGCAAAAGCTTATACGTTTGTTTAGGTCCCATTTGTTTATTTTTGCTTCTATTTCTTTTGCCTTAGGAGACTGATCCAAAAAATATTGCTACGATTTATGTCAAAGAGTGTTCTGCCTGTGTTCTCTTCTAGGAGTTTTATGGCTTCCATTCTTATATTTAAGTCTTTAAACTATTTTGAGTTACTTTTATATATGCTATGAGGGAATGGTACAATCTCTGTTTAATGGTGGGAAGACTAAGGCCACATAAGCGTAGTCTAAAATCAAGTAGCACTTGCATAATATTGGTGGAGATGTTGTAATTCATAGTATAGTCTTTTATTTTTTCTTTTTACGTGCTTTGTGAAGAAGTACAACCTTATCTGGAAACACTGAAACAATGTTTTTGATCTCTCTGGTTACCATGTGTATGTGAACTCTAAAGTAGGGCTCTGATCAGAAAGACAGATTGCCCAGATCCCTGCAAGCTCTCTGTCTTCTGTCACTCAGTACGTCTTGCCAAGGGGACATGTAGTGTTACCCCACCCAGGATTTGAAACCAAGAGAACAGGGATTCTGGCTTCTATTCTGAAAGGCAGTTTACTGAAGGCAATTTACTGGCTCCTTCCCTTGGAATCTCCCTCGCATACTCATCTTCTAGAGCCTGAGCCAGATTCAAAGCAAAACACCCCACTTCTCAGCAGAACCCACCAGAGACTTTTTCTGCCAAAGGTTTACAGTGGATGGATTTCAGCCTCTGGGGAATATTCAAATATGTGTACAATTGTGTCCCTAATTGCTGTAAATATTTACATTGTCCTTATCAGTAGATTGTATATTTATTTAGAACTATCATTTACAGTGCTCTCCCCTAATTGGGAAATGAAACAGCTGTTTGGCACTTAAAAGAACATGTCATGTCCCCTTTGACTGATCACTTAAAGAGGACAGGGATTCTAAGTATTTACTTAAGGATTTCTAAAGGAGGGCTGACCAGATCTAGGCAGAATGAAAATGATTTCTCAGGAATGTTCTGCTACAACAGATTATAGAGATATGTGGGGAGGAGTGATGAGTGGAAGAGCAGGTCGTTGGGATTAAATGGCATTTGTCATCAATTTTAATGGGACTGGACAATGGTGTCGTTGGTATTTCAATTTGAATTGTGCTATTTACTTGGTCAGGATCCTTGCTGCTGAGTATGTAATGGTGATTTTGTAAGTCTCAGGGTTACTCCTTGATTTGCTGACTAGTTTGCCAGTGAGCTGCTCAGGAAAGCTCTTCAAAACTGACTGTTTATTCCAAAGGGGAAAAAGATACCTCTTTTAAGTTATATTTGCCAATAATTTAAATTATGAAAATGTTTTAAAAAGTCAAGTTTTTAAGATAACTAATTTGTATTATATTATGATCTTGGATGCAAATGGAAAGGAAAGACTTAAAACTAAGTTTTTAAAAAAATTAAACTAGATGTAAAGGCAACATTTCTGCTTGGATTTACCTATAGGAACTATAAAGTGCATGATGAATGTTGGCTTTTTCTGGCATTGCCCACGTAAAAATATATTGCTTATGTATGAAAAAGTGACAACTGTGTGGGAAAAAACTTAGAGTTCACCCTAAGCGTAGCTGTGTTAACACAAGAGGAAAGATTGCATTTACTAATGCCATATCTAGTTAACAGGGTGTGAAGTTTAATTTTAAAATCCTATACAGTTTATTGCATACAAATGGGGTCAGTTAAAATAAATTTCTTAAAGCATAGCAGATTTAAATAGATTTATGTCAACATAGCTTTTCAATCCACCAGCATTATCAAATTATTCTATATTATCTTCAAGGGGAAATGGAGCCAGTGGTTAACATAGTTTAGCGCTCTACTTTGAAGGGTGGGAGGTAGGGGTCGTGTATGGAGTGCGGAAATAACTCACCACTTTAGTTCATGGTATTAGACATTTTTGAATAATAGCCAAAGAGTTCTTGTCAGTTTCAGGAATTTACTGAGTACACACTTTCACTTTTCAGAAGTGGGCCTGGAGTCAAACTCTTAATAGAATCAAACTCTTAATAGAATGAAATAGTTAGTCAGTGTCAGAGACTCCAGAAATGACTTGCGGGCTCTCTGTAGAATTTCCACATACGAGGAATGTTCAAAAGAGTCAATAAAAGTAAACTATGGAGCCAAACAGTCGTGGTGGGAAATGTCCACTTAAAGATTGCCAACAGAAAAGATAAGCATGTGGACCTTCGAATAGTGATCGATCAAATCAGGCATGGGTGAAGGTATAGCAGAGTATTTCCCAAGGGGGTTCCAAGTCAACAGTTCTGGACCAAAAGCCAGGCTCTTCTTCTTACTTAAGTTGTGACCTGAGACAAATCATGTCAGTTTTCTCAAAGTGATTTATCTTATCTCTGCTGTGAGTACAGTAGCACCAGATGCCTCCTTTGCACAGGTAGCAACTGATACAGCTGTAAATGTTACACTTCTTTCTGTGATCTTTGCTTCATATTTGTCTTCTCTTTTACGGTACGCGGGCCTCTCACTGTTGTGGCCTCTCCCGTTGCGGAGCACAGGCTCCGGACGCACAGGCCCAGCGGCCATGGCTCACGGGCCCAGCCGCTCCGCGGCATGTGGGATCTTCCCGGACCGGGGCACGAACCCGTGTCCCCTGCATCGACAGGCGGACTCTCAACCACTGCGCCACCAGGGAAGCCCTGTCTTCTCTTTTAGACATCAAGTTCCTTTGCTCACCCTTACATTCCCAGCATCAGTCACATGCCTGCCACACAGCAAACATTCCATGATGATTTGTTGAACAAGACCTTATTTCACTAGAAAATTATGGAGAGCGTATGAAACAACTTGTGTAGAGTAGTTAGCCTTGCGCCTGCACTAAGTCTTCAGTGCGTGTGAGACACCCTTATTATTGTTGTTGTTGTTTGCATTGGATAAATGTCTGTTAAATAAAATATTAAATGCCAGGCTCTTTTAGGATAAAGCTCACCAGGTAACTCAAATCTGAGGGCACTAAGAAACTACATTTTATTAGTTCATTTTGTACTGCTCAAGCCTAAGGAAACCACTAAAATTTGGCTTCTAAGCTGGAAAGGCAATTCATCAGTTTACAGTAGAAGATATATTATTTTCTAGCGGTCAGGACTTCGTGAAATCAACGTCTTTGGAACACAGAAGTAGTTCCAAAAGTTGCTTGTAAGCTCTGAATCAGAACAAAGGGAGCCATCTCTATGGTCTTGTAGGACATGTGATGTGGGCTGGAGACTTACCCTGATTCTACCATTCTGGTACCTTTCTGGTGGCTGGGAAGTTTGTATCCACCAAGTAAAATGTGTCTGTCTGTCTGTCTCTTTCTCTCGCACTTTCTCTCCCCTTAGAGAATAAAGGATAAATACGACAGTTCTTGGGGCTTCCCTGGTGGCACAGTGGTTGAGAGTCCGCCTGCCGATGCAGGGGACACGGGTTCGTGCCCCGGTCCGGGAAGATCCCACATGCCGCGGAGCGGCTGGGCCCGTGAGCCATGGCCGCTGAGCCTGCGCATCTGGAGCCTGTGCTCCGCAGTGAGAGAGGCCACAGCAGTGAGAGGCCCGCGTACCGCAAAAAAAAAACCAAAACCGACAGTTCTGTCCATCTATGTCTAAAACAATTTTGAAGCTGAAAGGAACCTTAGGGAGCGTCTATTTTCCTAAACCCGACACCTATATTATAGATGATAAAAGTGAGTCTTGAAGAGGTGACTTTCCCGAGGAAATATAGCTAGCTAGATAGACGGTAACAAAGCAAGGGTCTGACCCTCGTTTCCTAGTGAACTTTTACTCTTTCCAGTTCACGATTCTGCTTTATCTAACATTCCCTAATGTTGTAGTCTGGAAAACAGACCCTCAAACAGTGTTCACGTCTTAGTCCCTAGTATCTGTACATGTTGCCTTATGTAAAAAGTAAAAGTGTGAGTAAAGGTGAAGGAAGAATCTTGGGATGAGAGATTATCCTGAATTTATCAGGGTGGGCTCTAAATGCAATCACATGTATATTTATGAGAACTAGGGAAAGGAGGATCAGAAATACACAATGGAAAAGGTGATGTGAAGACCTAGCAGAGAGAGATTTGAAGAAGCTGGCCTAGAAGACTGGAGTGATGCGGCCACAAATCAAAGAATGCTGGCAGATACCTGGAGCTGGAAGAGGCAAGGAATGGATTCTCCCCTAGAGCCTCTGGGGGGAGAAAGGCACTGCCAACACCTTGATTTTGGCCCATTGATACTGATTTAAGACTTCTGGCCTCCAGAACTATGAGAGGATCAGTTTCTGCTGTTCTAAGGCACCAAGTTTGTGGCAATTGGTTACAGCAGCCATGGGAAACTAATATTCCTATGAAAATGGAAGTCATATTTTCCTAGTTAAAAGTTCCTGATTTATTTGCTGCCCGACCCGGCTACAACATTAACAACAGTACTGCTTCAGAATTAAAACTTAAGTGAATGCCTGCTTTATAGCAGCATTTAACCAAATCCTACTGCTTCCCTAGTAGTTCTGAGCAAATAAAATCTGGACTAATGTGATTTCATTGGCAAAAAAAAAAAAATTATAGATTTATGATATGACCACAGGGCAAAATATTTCATACATAGACCATCCTGGAAATTGCACACAATTCTTTGTCCAAAATCACCTTTTATAATGTCTCACAGTTAATTGGACTACAGTTTATTTTGTATGTCACATATATTTTGAAGGGATTCTTGCTGATAAGATTTTTTTTAGATGGGTTTAGGAAAGAGCCATCTTTGATAAGATGATAATCTACATACATAGATTATCATTTGGTATCTAACTTTTTCAAAAAACTAATTTCATGATACTGTATTGATTTTATTAGCTTTAGTTTCAGAGAATGGTATTTTTTAAACTTCCTCCAAAAGCTAGACATACACCATTTGGGGGAACTGCAATCCCTAGATACTCCCCATAGCAATAACATCTCATTGTCTTCCCATGTGTGGATTTATCCATTGCATAATCTTGTCTTGCATGTAATTGGCTGGTATTTTTTTTACCTTAAAGAAAACAACTCTTTTTTAAGCTTAAATCTTCAAAGTGTGCAAGCCAGCACTGGGAAGGACGGGTTAGTATTGGCTGTAGATTAGTAAGCCACCCCTTAGTTTTATGAGGAAGTACAATTATTTCAGGTAGGTGACAGAATAAAAGGGTGCTTATTGTTAAGGCCAGGCGTTAGTCTAAATAAATGTTAGCCAAGAGTAGTATTTTCAATAGCCAATACGGTATTGGTCCAAAAGCTTTTGTGATCATTAATAGACACATATTTCTAGTGACACTGGGTTCTTACTGTCTGGAGTTGGATTAATTTGTGTATGTGTTTATCAGAAATCCCCAGTTAGTAAATATAGTAACAAAGCCATGGTAACTTTAATTCACTAATACAAAATTAAATACTGGGACCAAGTATGTATGCTTATCTATCAGATATTTTACTAGAGGAACCAACAGAGAGAAATCTATCATTCACCACTGAAGTAGGAAAAAATGCTCCCAAACAACCGGGAAGTAAGTGAAGATGAACAGCAAGAATCATCTGTTAGTTGAGCCATAGGACATTGCCATCTTGTAGGTCAGAAAATGGTAGAATGATAGCAGTTTCTTATGATTCAGCTTAGTAGTTTGCTTGGAGTTGGTTGGTCTTGAATGGTATAAAAGCGATCCCATTTGAAGGTATGCCATGGACATGTCACTCCTTATGACCTATTTCCCCACTTCGTCCCTTTGAACCAGTTTACCTTTCACAGGCCTAACAGAGCTGTTCTTATAGGACTTGGTGTCAAAATTTAAAGAGAGGGCTTCCCTGGTGGCGCAGTGGTTGAGAGTCCGCCTGCCGGTGCAGGGGACGCGGGTTCGTGCCCCGGTCCCGGAAGATCCCACATGCCGCGGAGCGGCTGCGCCTGTGAGCCATGGCCGCTGAGCCTGAGCGTCTGGAGCCTGTGCTCCGCCACGGGAGAGGACACAGCAGCAAGAGGCCCACGTAACGCAAAAAAAAAAAAAAAAAAAAAAAAATTAAAGAGAAAAATGGAGTTTTTCCATTTTCAAAATAGCTGGCATTCTACATGGAACAATTTGAGACCCCAAAATGATTAAAAACAGGAAATAAATGCGACTTAGGTATCCTATCTCTCTTCCCCCCCACCCCACCCAGGGGTAACAGAATCTTCTGCTGTTTCTTATATCAAGATCATTACCAGATCTTTTATAATCTGTGAACCCCAAATGAAGGAAGCACCACCATGTCTCAGAAGGGAGTACAGGTTTTCCGAAGAAGATAATTATTTTAAACATGAGCTACATTTAAGTAAAATGCCTTCATTCAGCCTGGGGATTTTTCCCCTACTTACAGAGGTAAGAATTTATCTCAGTTGATTTTTAGAAGGACCCTCATCCAATTAGAGTAATAATGACATCAAGTTCATTCTTGATGTCAGGGCTAGTCAAGGCTCCAGGAGGAAAATAATAGTGTTGTCAAATTGGGTAATTTGAGGAGAGATTAACAAAGAAGTAATTAACAAAGGTGTGGATGGAGTGGAGATATACCACAGGGGATTATGCCATACCATGGCACTAGTGTTATAGACTGAATGTTTGCCCCCTGCCAAAATTCATATGTTGAAAACCTAATGCCCAATGTGATGATACTTGGAGGTGGAGCATTTGGGAAGTGATTAGGTCATGAGGGTGGAGCACTCACCAATGGGATTAATGCCCTTATAAAAGAGGCTCCAGAGAGATGCCTTGCGCCTTCCACCACGTGAGGACATAACAAAAGATGCCCATTTGTGAACCAGGAAACCCTTACCACACACCGAATCTGCCAGCGTCTTGATTTTGGACTTCCCCGCCTCCAGAACTATGAGAAATACATTTCTGTCGTTCATAAGCCACCCAGTCTATAGTATTTTGCTATAGTACTGCAAATGGACTAAGAGAGTAAAGGTCAGGGTGCCGTGCACACTTCTAGGCCTGAAGGGTGGGGAGGGAGAGAGGATAGGAGGTGGGTAGAGAAGCCTGTTGTCGGCCAAGAGCCGTGATATCTCTACAGGAAGGAAATCTGGGGAATAAAAACTCCAATTTACTCTTTTCTCCCTCCATCACCTGTTGGTCTGTTTGTTGAGCCCACCATTCCCGGCATGAAAATCAGTTAATCCAGTCCTTCAGTGCCAGCCCCCTAGAGCACCGGCAGAGTGGAGTGGATCTGGGGAGAGAAAAGGAATTATCCAGCACAGTTGCCAGTATTTACACACAGCTCAGTTAGAGCATAGCTTTGATGCTGTGGGTAGCAAGTAAGTGGTTGCTACATACATATTAAAGCAAATCAATTTCACGTTCTTATTAGAGACAGCGTAGAGAATGGGAAGAGGAACACGGAGAAACATGAAGAACGGAAGGTCACTAGCATTCATTGAGTGTCTGTTATGTCGCAGACACCATTTGGGGTGATTTGCATACATCATCTCAGTTCTCAGAAGGGCAATATGCCGTAGATATATCACCATCCCACAGATAAAAGCACTGAAGCTAAACAACTCCAATTACTTCTCCAAAGTCGTAAAGCTGGTAGGTGGCTGAGCTGGGATTCATACCAGGTGTGACTAAATTCAAAGCCTCTGCCGATTTCACCATTGCATGTAATGTGTCCATGCTTGTTTACAGTTTGGGAGCAGAAGCCTTGTATAATACATGAGTCGTCACTAAATACACTATATGTTGATGCCAAGGAAACAGTTCAGGCCTCAAGAGTCAGAAATGTCATATTTGTATCAACCTACATGCCCTCAATATGCACTGGTCTACCATCCTCCAAAAGGTACCACCCCCATACACATTTTGCAATGTATTTGCATATTACTCTGTCTGCCTGAAATGTCCTCTCCCAGTCTCCCCCCTCACCCACCATTTTCTCCAGTCAAAATCTTCATGTCTTTCAAAGCTCAACACTGAACTCTGTTATTTTTTCTGAAAAACCCAATTCCTAGATCTCTCAGAATTAATGGCTTCTCAACTTTGTTCTCCAAATAAGTCATTGAGAATACCTATTACCATTAGGTGTTTATGACAGTAATCTGTGTGTGTTTCTCCGTGTTCCTTCGCCTGTGTAGTAGACATTTGTGGGGTTTGCCTTCACAGCATCTAGTCCCCCTTCTCTGTGTGTTAGTGTCTTGAATTTCCTTTGGGGAATGATCCCTCCCCCACTCTCCATCCCTGTGGTTAGTTTGGAGCCATCTGTATTTCAACTCCAGGATTGCCCATGTGACTCAAGCTTGGCCCATCAGAGTACCACCTCCTCCTGGACTCAGTGATTGACTTGGGAATGGCCTATGACCAGTCACAGCCAATCAAAGCTAATTGCAGGACTTTTGCTAGAAAGAGCAAGAAAAAGGAGCTGGGGTTAGGGGGTTGGGGAAGGGGGAGGTTTCTTCTTTTCTTTTTTTTTTAGGTTTGAATCAGACAATATAAAATCTGGAACTACCATTGTAGAGACGCCTGGTAGTAGTGAAGTAGACTCAAGAAACTGGAGTAAAAAGACGTAAAGAGGCCAAATTCTGATGACGTTGGCTTGAACCACTTGGTTTATTTAGCCAGGGCTACTCTGGGCTTTCCAAGTATATGAGCTGATAGGTTAAGTTTTCAGATACTTGCTATCATAAAAATAGCCTGACTCTTAACTCCCTAACAGAGCATCTGGTAGACTGGAAATGCTCAGAAAACATTCACTGAACCAATTAAATGGAATCCTTGCAAACTGTTGTTTGTCCATGTGCCAAAGTCCTAAAACCCAAGTCAAGAAGATGATCAGGTCTCACACTCTTCCCTTTCATTTTAAGACAGTCCTCGAAATGTGTTTGCTGAAGACAGACAGAACTTTATCTTCTCGTCCAGCACATGACCCGATCAGAGAGAAGATGCTTTGTGGTTGAATAACACATGAGCTAGCAAGGGCCGAGCCTGATGTTTTCAAGGTGTTGAAAACTTACGATGAGCCTGTTGATTTTCTCAACCCATTTGCTAAGCTGCTCCTGAGGATCATTTGACAGTTTCTTTGCGGGGGAAATGTTTGGAATACTGTTTCTTCCTACTCTGTAGGAAAAATAAGAATAAGGTTTTGCTTTCTCCTGCCCTGTTGTTTTCCCTTTTCCAAATTCATCTGGCCCTGAGCACTCCTACAACAATAGTAGATACTTTTTGGAGTTTCTGAGCTGCTGACAATCACTCCTTTAGTTTTCATCTGACGCAAAGCAGCAGACTGACAGCAGCCATGCTGGGGAATTTCACAGCCAACTGGGCCAGGAGTGAGAGCCTGAAGTGAACTAGGTCAGTTTTTCCCAGGGATTTGGAATTAGAGCAGAGAGGTAGAGAATGAAACGGATTCAGTCATCCCATGTGCCTGGAACTACAACACGTGGCCTCAGGAGCTGTGGGTGGGCATCCTTCCTCCTCTGTGTGGAATAAGGAGCAGAGATGAGTCTGCTGGGACCAAAAAAATAAATAAAATAAATGAAGCAGATGTTCAGATACAGGCAGAGATGGAGAGAGTGTACTGCTTTCCGCCCTCCCTCAAGTTCACTCTTCTAGTCTTCTCTGAGCCCTGTCTGCATTCCTGCTCATCATTCCACTGTAACACGATTACATCTGTATATTAGGTCCTCATCTTTTGATTAAGGTAAGCTAATTTGATTTCTGTTCCAAGCAACCCAAACAAACAAAAACAAAACCTCATACATTAGCCAAGAGCTTCTTAAGATGGGGAATTACCTAGGCGAGAAAAAATATCCCAGCTGAGAGAAACAAAACAAAAATCGTCAAGAAGAGTTGGCGACAGTCATTCTGAAATCATTTAAAAGATGTCTCTCAGCTCTGAGAAGAGAAAAATAAAGCTGCTCATTCGGCCAGCTTTGCAGAACTGAAATAGAACGGCCCTGCTCCATGGATTCACATAGTCACTAAAAGTGAATTCCTTTCTGCAGCCTTCAGCCTGCAGCTGAGCCCTGAAATGTATTCCCAGTTAAAATTCCTCTCCAAGCCCTATCCCATGACTTCATGAAGCTGTCTGCGCACAAGAGCGGCTCTGCAGCCCAGAGATGTAATGTTTGCATCATCGCTGACGTTGGAGACAGGTGTTTAGATGGTCCATTAAGTAAATGTCCCTTACAAGTCTAGGGCACATCTGGTAATTTGATAGCCCTGCCCTGCCTCCATATGGTTGGAAATCCTCAGCTTGACTTATTAAGGAGAAACAGGCACAATCATTATGTCAAGACACATTAATGTGTTTTATTCTGCCATTGCATTTGCTTACTGGCGTTTGATGAAGCTAAAGAGATTTTAGGTTATGAAATTTGTGTTTCCTCTTTGTTTAGAAAGTATGTGTGGTATAATGTGGATGAGGAATATCACTTAAGCTTCTGGCCAATTCTCCCCAAACCACAAATGGATTAGCATCTTCTTAAAAAAAATCTATCTCTGCTCTTTTTATCTTGTCTGTTTTCTGAGCAAAAGAACTATTGAAAACAACAGAATGCCTGTCCCTTTTCATCCTCAAAAAAAAAAAAGACCTTTCCCTTACTTTAATTGTACAATGATTATCTACATTATTGGACACCCTTTGGAAATATCGGGCCAAAAATACAAACAGCATGTTAGTGAAATCCACAGATGATACTAAATTGGGAAATACTGTTTTCTTTATTAATGACAGTGGATCAGACAGCCAGACTCAACGACAGCATCTGTGAGAGGGGAGGGAAGCAGTAGAGAAAGTTATATTGGTGAAAAAGGCAAAAGAAGCCGAACACATTGAAATGACTCGAAAACCCAGATGCAGTGTGAGCGGTAGACAGGTGAGCCTTGAATATTCACTTGTCAAGTCAACATGGACATGAGTGGAAGGCCAATTAGAGATCCTTGTACACTGGGGAGTGAGAGCTGAGCTATTTTTAGCTCCATAAGTAGAGGCATTGTGTCTCAAAACAGATAGTCTTTTCTTCCAAAACTTTAATAAGACTGCACCTGGAGTAGGGTGCTCAGTTCTGGAACTGCAACGGAATGATGTTTTAAAAAACTCTTATATGTAATGTTTCAGGTTTTTTTTTTTTTCAAGAAAGAAATACAGCCACCTTAAATTTTTTTTTAAACTATTCCTAACAATATATCAGCTGCTTTTATCGATGTGGATCATCCTTGAGTGTTATCTAAAGCAATCTGGGTACCTAGTAGGCATCCCAAAACTAACATATTCAAACCTGATCTCTGGTCTCCCTACTGCTTCCAGAAAACCTGCCCTTTCCTCCGTCTTCCTGTCTCAAATTTTGGAATTCCATCCTACCAGGTACTTAGGTTTAGAGTAATCCTGAATTCCATTCTTTTTCTCAAACCGCACATCACATACATCAGCAAATCCTGTTGAGCCTAGTTTCAAAACAGATCTGGAATCTGCCCATTTGTCACCACATCCATGGCTACCCCATAACCCAAGTCACCAGGCTCTCTTGCCATGTTTATTGCAATAGTATCCTAAGTAGACTCTCTGTGTCTGTTAAAATGAAGGTCAAATCATGTCACGTCCTTTCCCAAAAGTCTTCAGTGGCTTTCCAAATCAGTGTGTAAAGGCCAACAGGACCCTTTGTGGTCCAGCACCCCTTACCTCTCTGATCTTCTGCTCCTGCCTTGCCCACTCAACTCCAGCCACACTGGCCTCCTTGCTGTCCCTGTAACATGCCAGGAAGATTCCTGTGATGTCTTTGCACCTGCTACACCCTCTGTCTGGCATTCTCTTGCCCAGATATCCACATGGACCACTCCCTCAGGTTTTACTCCAAAATTACCTCTGCAATGAAGCCTTTCCTGACAACCCTCATGAAAATGCAGCCCACATTCATATCACATATCCTTACCCCCTCCCTGTTTTATTTCTCTTCATCGTACCTAGTATCAGCTAACATTCTGTATATTTTTATTTGTTCGTTGTTTGTCTCTCCCCTGATGGACACGCCCAAAATACACATTATTGCCATCATTTGCTTTCATCTGTTTTATTCCCACACCACAAAGAGTACTGATCCCACAGAAGGGGCCCCATAAATATCTACTGGAAAACAGAATGCAACTTGATGCCTGTTGAAATGTTGGCAGTGCTAACTTTCATAATAAAAACACTTGATCAGAGTCAGTCAATTATAAAAAATATCTAAGTTCAAATCCAAGGAGCACTTCTAAATCTATGGCAGAGCTAGGTGTGCTTTGAAAATAACTTCCTTTGTCCACACGGTGCATTTAACCTCCACTCAAAGGCTAATTTCTAAGCTGGCATCACTTCTAGCTAGAATGCTGCTCTATTATGTTTTTAATCAGTAGGGAATATATTTGCAAAGGCATGCGATGGCTAAGCTGAAGGACTTTAAAAATAAGTCTCAGAAATAAGGAAGGTGATGCTCAGAAAGGTGAATCTAGTGGAAAGAACACTGGCTCTGGCATCAGACAAGAGCTAATACCTACAGGAAGTGTTCTTAGAATGTATCAATATTAACTTGTTTAGCATTCACAAGGAGATAGGAACTATTGTTTTCATTTCCATGATATAGATGGGAAAACTAAGACAGAGAGAGTGGGAATAATTTGCCCAAGGTGCTGTAGCGCTTATGAGCTAGTGGTAAGGATTTGAACCCAGGAAGATCTGGCCCCAGAGTCCATGTTCTTATGCACTGTACCAAGGCTCCTTTGGCCTCGGGACCCCCTTACACTTGTGAAAACTATTAAGGATCCCAAAAAGTTTTGCTCATGTGCATTGTACCTATAGATATTTATTGTATTCAAAATCAAAACTAAGACAATTTTTAAAATATTTCTTCCTCAACTCATTTTAAAATAACATCAATAAACTCATTATATGCTAACATAAATAACATACATTAAGAGAAATAATTATATTTTTCAAAATAGAAAGCATTTGGCAAAAAGAGTAGCATTGTATGACATTTAATGTGCAGACAGTTTGATGATCACATTTGCTTCTGCCTTTGATCTGTTATATGTTGTTTCGATTGAAGTATACAAAGAAAATCCAGCTTTACACAGATACGTAATTGGGAAAGAAGGAAATAGTTTAGCAGCAGTTTAATTGTAGCTGTTCTTTGATAGTACACAAAACTTGACAAGTACTGTGTTCATCAATTCAGTTGTAATGTGGAATCTGAAACCATATCGATGAACTGTCATACTTTGTTATAGTAAAATCCATGAGTCCATTCTGTATTTTCAATAGTTCTTTTACCCATGCATGTTTTTTTAACACTATGCATTGGACATTTGGAAGATACTAGTCCACTGAGTTTTACAGATCTTCCAGAATCTTTTTTTTTAAGTTCATTAATATTAGAACTCTCATTTTTAAAAAAATAAATTTATTTATTTTATTTATTTATTTTTGGCTGCATTGGGTCTTCGTTGCTGCCCGTGGGCTTTCTCTAGTTGCGGCGAGTGGGGGCTACTCTTGGTTGCCATGCGCGGGCTTCTTGTTGCGGTGACTTCTCTTGTTGCGGAGCATGGGCTCTAGGCGCGCGGGCTTCAGTAGTTGTGGCATATGGGCTCAACAGTTGTGGCACGCGGGATCAGTAGTTGTGGTGCACAGGCTTAATTGCTCCGTGGCATGTGAGATCTTCCTGGACCAGGGCTGAAACCGTGTCCCCTGCATTGGCAGGCAGATTCTTAACCACTGCACCACTAGGGAAGCCCACAACTCTCATTTTTTTTAAAAAAAAAGGGGCTTTAGGAATTGGAAAGCTGACAGGCTAATGGTGGCAGATACAAGTTTTCCAAAATTCTAATTTTTGCCTGAAAGCTCAAAAATTATATTATTGGCAAGAAATACTTTCAGGTTGTCATCCCAGAGACCTTTATGATTATTGACATAGCATATATTTCTAGGCATTAGCTTCCAGTTATAGTTATGTTTTGATCTTCTGAAACTTTGTTGATTTATGTGAGTATGTTTATCAAAAGTACTCATATACCTCGAGGAAAAAAGTTACTTCAACTTATACAATTAACATTGCTAATAAAAATTTAAATATTTGGCTAAGACACCAACAACTTTACTCACCATCGCTTTTGAATCATTAGTGCAAATATCAATACAATATAAAAAGATAGATAACTAATGTCTTTGTATTATGATGCAAAGAGCTTTGACAACCCCCCCGAAAAGGCATTAGACATGATGAGGGGTCCACAGATCACACTTTGAGAGCTGTTGAACGACCTCTCCCATCCCTGCCCTAATTCTTACAAGTTATGCCACTTTAACTTCTCCAAGCTTCAGTTTCCTTACCTGTAAAATGCAGATATTAATATACAACTCTGATCTGACAAAATTATTTTGAAAATTTGGGATAATCGTATGTTGAGCTCTTGGCAACGTCTCAGGCACACAGTAGGTACTTGAAAAGTGGTAGCTGTCATGACTCTTGCCCAAGCCCATAGCCTGTTATTGGCAAAGCTAGAACCCAATGTCCTATTTTCTGATTCCTGCTCAGAGGTTTCCTTGCGACATCACATCAGCAAGAGCAGAACAGATTCCACTGTGGCTGTTTTTAGAAAGAAGAAAGAAAGAAAGAAGAAAGTAGCCAATTCATTTGATTCAATTGATTCAGTGATCTTCCTAGTTAATGTCCTAGGTGATAAACGGAAGCAGTGAAGTGGAGTCGTTGAGACTATGTATGATCTGCATTGGAGTCGTGACTAGCTCTGTACTAGTTGTGTGACCTCTGCAAGTTCTCTGAGCCTCAGACCTCTCTTCTGTGAATCTGGATAATCATAGCACCTACCTTATGAGGTTGCTATGAGAATTAAATGAGATAATGCCCAGAGATAGTAAAGTACCAGCCCATTGTAAGTGTTCAGTAATGGTTAGCTGCTTGCTGTTATAATAATGATGACTCTTGTTATTATCTTCATAGCTCAGCTCAATATCACTCCCTGAGGGAATCCTTTTCTAACCCTCTAATGAAGACACCCCATTTTAAGATCTCATCACCCCTGCACCTTTCATTGGACTTAATATAGTTGCAGTATTATATTTCAATATGTGATTATCTGATTCTTTGTCATAGGCACTGGGCTCTCAACAAAGACAGGGAGAGGGTCTGTTAGGCTCATCATTTTTTCCCCAACGCCTAGCACAGAGCCCAGTGCAGAGCAGTTTTCAATAAATAGTGACTGAGGGAATGAGTGAGAGAATTCATTTACTAGCTTGGCAAATCACGCATATAATCATGTATATGTAATGATAAAACTTCCTCTAGCACGTGTTATTCTAAGTATGATCTGCAGGCCAGGAAAGAAGCCTAATCTGGAAGCTTGTTGGAAATGCAGACTCTCAGGCCTCACCCCAGAGCTACAAAATATAAAGATGCACTTGAACAGAATCCCCAGGCAATTCATATGCTCATCAGAGTTTTAGAAGTAAAGACCTCTGTCTGCTCTTCATCAGTCCCTCTGTGTGTGGGGGGGGGGGGGGGGGGGGGAGGGGGGGGGGGGGGGGGGAGAAGAAGGGGGGTAGGACGAGAGAGAACAGGAGAGGAGGGAAGAGAAGAAAAAGGGGAGGGGAGGCCTTCCCTGGTGGCGCAGTGGTTGAGAGTCCGCCTGCCGATGCAGGGGACATGGGTTTGTGCCCCGGTCCGGGAAGATCCCACATGCCGCAGAGCGGCTGGGCCCGTGAGCCATGGCCACGGAGCCTGCGCGTCCGGAGCCTGTGCTCCACAACGGGAGGGGCCACAACAGTGAGAGGCCCGCGAACCGCCAAAACAAAAAGGGGGGGGAGGGGAGGGGATGAGAGAACAGACAGTCACTAAATTTCCTCGTAAAGCTGTGCTGGCTTCCACAATTCCAGGTCTCATTACACTCCCAATACAAGCATTATTACAAATATTACCATTTCTAAAAACCAGCGCATTTTCATTTTTTTAGCCCCAGCCAGGCTGCTCTTATCTCCTATTCATATATGATTTTTTCCAGAAGGCTATTTTGGCCTCAGTTGAATAATTTATTTCAGAGACTTTACATCCTAAAATATTCTCTAGAGGAGACAGAAACACCATCTGTGCCCACTTTTGGAAAAACAGCCCCAAACCATGAAGTAGGGGTGTCATTTTAGTTACAGAGTTGCAAAATTTGGATGCCTGCGTGTCCACCACAACCTCAGAAAGAGGAGAGAAAACTACACATCAAAATCCCTTCTCCTATAATAGCACCAAACCAGTCCCACTCCAGCAACCCAAAGAGGTTATAAAAATATGCATGGTACCCAGCTGACTCCTGGAAAAATTACAACCTCGCTTTTTCATGAAAAGGGTATTATTTTTAGAATGTATTCCCATTTTTGAATGGTCAAGCCCGTCCATTGTTGGATAATAATATGCAAGAACTCAGAAAGAGATTCAGCGAATGGTTCATTTGCCTGTGTTCGTTCCTTTACATTTTGTGGGACCCAATTTCAAAAATTCCCTTTGCTATGGTGTCCTCTGCTCCCAAAGGAAGAAATGGGCCTGGCCAGAAGCAAAACACATTTCACTCAGTTGGGTCCCCCATCCCGTCGGTGCAATGACCGTGGCAGGACCTGAGTCTGAGAGCTGTTGGTTATCAAATGGCATCTGAATTTGCTGCTGCATGTTCTCCTGTAGCTTCTTACTTGCCCAGGACTTTCTTCTGTCTCTCTCCCTTCTGTCTCCTACAGGTATGAGATACAGATATACTTTATTTCTCTGCCTCGAGAAATAAAGTAGCTGCTGAATCTATAGACTTAACCCCTAGATTGGGTTATTTGGGTTTAATCCACTAAAGCATGTGGGTTTATTCATCCCATAAACACTACCGGCGTTTCCTTACAGTGAGTGAGATTTAAAGATGTTAAATAATTTGCCCATGGTTACACAGCACGTTTCAGAGGTGAGACTTTAAGCCTGGGATTTGCGGTCTCATTTGGCATGCAACAATGAGTTGTGTAAATGAGGCAGTGTCCCACTTTTAATGAAGATTTTTATTATTTTCTGTTGGCATCACCAGCGCTAACACAGTGATAGTCCTGTGATACTTTGTATAAAATATTTGCTGATTTAGACATTTTTCTGACCTCTCAGCCTGCTATGGAAAACACATATAGGATGATTGTAATATAATACATTAGTGGTTGCCTGAAGTGTTGTCAGAACACTAATAAGGCAGTTGATCCTGCTTCGGTGGAGAAGATGGTGTCAGGGGAGGTTTACAAATAGGAGAGGGTATGTTTCGGAGCGCTTTAAAGAGTGACTAGGAGCCTCCCAAGCTGGAAAGAAAGAAGCATGCCAAATGGAGGGAACAGGAGGACCAAAGACACAGGTATAAAAATATGAGGAATTCTGACGGGGCTTCCCTGGTGGCGCAGTGGTTGAGAGTCCGCCTGCCGATGCAGGGGACACGGGTTTGTGCCCCGGTCCGGGAAGATCCCACATGCCGTGGAGCGGCTAGGCCCGTGAGCCGTGGCCGCTGAGCCTGCGCGTCCGGAGCCTATGCTCTGCAACGGGAGAGGCCACAACAGTGAGAGGCCCACGTACCGCAAAAAACAGAAAAAAAAAAAAAAAAAATGAGGAATTCTGGAGAAATGATCAGCCTGTATTGGTGGCTCTCAAAATTAAGTGTGCATTGGAATCATCTGGAGGCTTGTTATAAACCACAGATTGCTGGGCCCAATTCCCAGAGCTTCAGATTCAGTAGGACCAAGAGTTTGCGTTTCTACTGAGTTCTCTGGTGATGCTGATCCTTTTTGTCCGAGGACCACTCTTTGTCGAGAGCCCTGTTCTACAGAGAAGTCATCTGGAAACCGCTACGGCGTGTGTGTATATGAGAGGCGTGCCAAAGCCTGCAAGACTTACACCAAAAGAAAATTCCCGGAAGGGATGAGGATTTCTTCTTTTCCTGCAAGGAGTGGTGATTAAATTTTACTGTTGGTTTTGGGAGCAATTCATGCTGAAGCTGGCCAGTGGGAGGAAAAAGAGAAACCACAACTCAGGACTGAAATGAAGGCACCTGGGATTTTATTGCGTTTCTGCCCCATCAGTGCCCCTATTCACTAGCCAGTGAGGGCCTGCGGCTGCAGGAGCTGAAACACGCTGGCTCTTTTGAGTTTGTGACCAATTCACTGGGAAGATGGCATTTTTCAGAGCTCATCCTCCCATTTTGGTCCTGTGGCTGCTGACCAGAGGTGAGTTCCTGTGTTTATCTCCAACATGCTCTGTTGACCGCCAATGGCCCTGAGGAGTGGGGGGACGGGGAGGGGGGACATGTCAAGATGCTCTCAGATGCAGAGAATGAAAAGGGTGCCGGAATGGCAGGCTCAGCTGGATGGACTGGGACAGATGACATCCTTGTGAAATTCTTCCCTCTCCTCCACTTCTAATTCATTACCATGCTTTGCTTGTCTCATTTTCCAGCATGGAGGAACATAGGTTGCACCTGCCGTTCCTCTCCAGTCCCTTCAGATGGGGGGCACAGCTCTGAAACTCCTGCCTCCATGGCTGGGATGGCTCTCTCTCAACTCCTGACCTACCAGGACAGATACCAGCTAAATCTGGAGGTCACATTTGTCCAATAATTAGGGAACATGAGACATCTAGCGCCACATCCCTGCTTTTTCTTTTTTTCTTTTTTCTTTTTTTACACTAGGCTGCTTTGCCAGTGGATAGCCAACAGCTTTGTGTATGACACTCCTACCCCGGGGCCCTCCCAAACCCCAGCGTTACTGCCAGGATTGGCAGAGAGGAGTCGGAATCCCCAGTCGTAGAAAGAGAAAGGAAACAAGATCGTGTTGTTCAGATTCTATGTTTTAGCTCTGTTCTCAGTTCTCCTGCAATTCCCCATCACTCTATTGCAATCTTCTGGGAAACTTCTAGAAATCGATTTAGTAGCCCACTTAGTTACTGACCGATGTGGTGCTGGAGAGGCTCACTTCTCATTCCGGAATTTTCATTTTCTTGTTGGCGCCAGGAAGGAGGAGAAAGAGATGATGGTCTAAAAGACAACTATGACCTGAGACCAGGTGAGCCTGGTATCAGGGGTGGCATGGGAGGCCCGTTCTCCATTTCTGTGGGGGATGGGAGCTTTATTATCGGTGTCATTGATGAGACTCTGGCCTCCTTGCCAGAGGTGAAGTCTTTCTGTCATCATGTCTGTTGTCCCCCACAAGTGTCCAATTAGGAAAGATTGCCTCAACAGAGGAGGCCGATTAAATTCACAGATTTCTTGCAAAACCGCTTGGGGAGTTGTGGAAAATGAATTTCACTGCTGCGCTTCCTTGCGTTAAAAAAGGAAAAAAAAAAAAATCAAGCTGTAAGCCTGCACCTTGGATTGTCCGTCTCTTACAGATCATAAAGCATCCATAACCTTGCATACAGTTTATTCTTCTCCAGAGAGGCTCCAGATGCTTCTTCCAGGCTCCCTAAGGAGGTGATGCTTCTGTGTTCATAGGACACACGGGGAAATGCTAACCCAGGAGCAGTATAGGGTAGACACAGGCCTGCTGTCCAGGTAGAGGTCGAAAGAGAAAACTTTGCTTTGCAAAGCTTGCAACCAGCTTGAGCAGGCAGTCCTTGTTTTTCGTTGGGTCCCAGAAAAGCTACTGTTAGTAGGCATGACGGAAATGGAATCTGATCTTCCGCAGAAGCAAGGACAGCACAGAGGAGACGTTCCTGACGCCTAACCTGACGCGCAGAATGCTACAGAAATAACTATAAGCACTACTTTAAAACTCTTCAGTTTCTAATGAGGATATTTAAGACATACATCCCATCTCCCCACCCACCCAACCCAAGTCTTAGGTTTTACTTATTTAAGGCAGCATTTCCCAAATTGTTTTATGGAGAGCATAAACTTCACAGGATACCGTGGAATAAAAGGTTTTATGGCAGCAAAATGGGACCATACTGCATGCTATGTGCCCTTTGATTCATACTCCTTATTAACATACTAAAAATAACAGCTAACTCTTATTGGAAGTCTGTCTGAGCCAAGCATTATCAAGCACTTTTATATTTTATCTCAGCCAGTCTTCAAAAAATAATCCTCTGAGGTAGATACTAATTTATCCCATCTACACATGAGGAAAGTGAGGTTTGGAGTAGTTAAATGTCACACAGTTAAAGGTAAAACGTAAATGCGGAGGCAGGTTTCAAATCTACTCTCATTCCCGAGTTTATGCTCTTAACCCCGAAGCTTTATCACTTTCCCACTAACTATGTAGATACTTTCTCACATTGCCTTTTTTTCCTTATTACTTTCTTGCACAATTGAGTCCATTCTTAACTGTATTAGTTGGTCATCTTTTGTGGGTATCTTTAATTTTTTTTCGTGTCATCACACAGAGCCACTTGGTATCATTTTAGATAATATCTTCTCTAACATCAAGCTTTTATGCTTCAGTCTCATTTGGCCTTTGTCTAACTGCTTCATGCATGCTTTAGTGGATTTTCATCTGTATCTTTGACAGTTTATGGATAAACAAAGATGTAAAAGAGACAGGATGTGTCTGAGTTTATTTATCCTGCCTTTGGCAAGGGAGTCTTTGTCTGCAAAATGAAAGTAGTTAAAAAGCAAAAGTAGGATTAAAAAAGGATACCCACAGTATATATGTAGTTAGCTTTTGTGTTGTGTGGGGTTGAGATTTCTTGCACCATTGGGATCTTAATAACTAGGAGATAAGTTACTTGAGGGGCGGGGAAGGGGTGAGCAGAGGAGAGACAGAGAATGATGCTATACCCTTCAGTTTCACTCCGAAGAAATTGTCCATTAAACCTGGGAACTGGGTTTGCTGGCTAATCACCTTTCCAAAGCATGGCGCTTGCTCAGGAAGTGGGCTTTCAGAGAGAACAGAAGGATGTGAGCTATTAGCAGTGGTCCTGTCTCTCAGCAGGGGTAGAGCCAAAAGGCAGTAGGAGTCATGTTCTTGGTTCCATAAGATTGCACAGGGTACCTAATCTGCTCCATCACGCTCAATCCCAATTAAGTTGGCTTCCTCCACTGTGTTCTCTGAGAATCCACATGAGATAGGGTTACCCTCCCTTTGCCCCCTTGATCAATTATAAATGATTTCATGAGCATCTACTCTGTACTCAGCATTTCCTTTGTACACAGGCCAGTTGCCTGATGTGGCTTGGCTGATGTTTGAGGAAGTTTTTTGTTGTTGAAACTGTGCTTAACGTTCTCCGTGGATTATCTCCTTCCATATCCAGGACAGTCTTACAAGAAAGAGCCTATTATTAGCTGCGGTTTATGAAAGAAAAAACTGGGGCAGAGAGAGGAGAAATGACTTGTTAAAAGACATGCCGCGGAGAGGCTGGGCCCGTGAGCCATGGCTGCTGAGCCTGCGCATCCGGAGCCTGTGCTCCGCAACGGGAGAGGTCACAGCAGTGAGAGGCCCTCGTACCGCAAAAAAAAAAAAAAAGACACACAGCTAGTCAAGGGGCAGAGTGGGGATGCTCACCTCACTCCCTCGAATTCTAAAGCCTGTGCATTTTATGACTATCAAACAGCAGATTAGTGAATGGGAACTCCTCCTCTACCATTGTTCTCATGAACAAAGTGTATTCTGTTGAGGAAATAAAGAAGAGAAGTGCTTCGTTCATGTATTAAAAACGAATGTTATCAGTAATCAGGTGAGCGGGACCTCGGTCCGATGCTGCTAGAAAAAAAAAAGTCAGGAAATCATTTCTTTTCAGAAAAACACTAATCACAGAGATATAAATTGTTCTGGGCAAAGATGCCAAGAACACCAGCGTTGTCTGTAGCCTAAATAGACCTTCTCTAGTTAGGCTGGGATTGAAGGATTAGAATTTGCTCTTCATTCCTCCAGTCTTAAAAAAGGTACTTGAAATTGTTCTTTAATACTTAATTCTTTCAAATAACACATAGAGTAAGCCCACTTTTAAAAACTTTGGTGAGCACCAGTAATCTCTGAGGTTTACAAAAATGCCAGTGAAGGAGGAAGTGAGAGGTGGGGACAGTTTTATTCTTCTCGTAGGCTGAAAGCTTTAAATATTAAGCAGAAACTATTTGGCAACAAAAAGAAATGAGCTCTCAAGCCACAAAAAGACATGGAGGAAACTTCAGTGCAGATCGCTAAGTGAAACAGACCAATATGAAAAGGCCACCTACTGAATGATTCCCACTGTACGACATTCTGGAAAAGAAGAAAGTATGGAGACAGTAAAGAGATCCGTGGTTGATCAGTTGGGATTGGGGAGGAGAGAGGGTTGAATAGTCAGAGCACAGAGCATTTTTACGGCAATGAAATGGTTCTCTGATACTGGAATGGCAGATACAAGTCATTATGTGTGAAAACCCATTGAATATACATTGTAAAGAGTAAACCCTAATGTAAACTATGGATTTTCGTTAATGATAATGTTGTAATATTGGCTCATCAATTATAGCCGATATACTACACTAACACACTAATGCAAGGTGTGAATAATAAGGGAAACTGGATTGGAGGGGGCAGGGTGAGGGAATAGATGGGAATTCTACTTTGGATTCATTTTTTTCTATAAACCTAAAACCGCTTTTTTTTTTTTTTTTAAAAAAAAGCCTATTTTTTTAAGCAGAAGAAAATCACAGTGTTTTTCAGCATCATAGCATCTCTGTAGATGATAGTGCCTTTTGGAGAATAAGAATAATCCCCTCAGTGCATAATACCAACTCAGTGCTCAGACTGTGACAGCGGAGGGATATATGAAGGTCAGTTGAAACATCTCATTGGATTGGAAAGACAAAGGGGACTTTGTGTCACAATAGTTCTCATCCCACGGAACTGTGGAGATGGCAGGAGATAAAACAATACTCTGTATCACCAGCAGATTAACTAGCAAGGACATATTCTTTCTATTTATCCTATAGTCTCCTAAGGACAATAGGCCTTTTGTCCTTACACCTGTTGCAGGGGAACGGAGCCCTTGACTGAGACCTAATGGGGTTTATGTGAGGCCATGCAGTTCAGATTTCTTATGTGTGTCTCTGGCAGGACATCCCATTTCATAATATGCCTTCCAGCAAAGGAACTTGGAGACGGAGCCCTCAGCATTCAAAGGGAGAGAAGCAGATCCATGGTTACTTGAGAAGAATGATAGGTATAGAAATCCATGCTGGAGAGCAATACAGGTGTGTGGCAAGTTCTCACTCCCAGCCAGAACGTCCTACTCTTTCCTGGTCCTCAGCTTCCTACTCAGCACCAGGCATAGGGTGAAGGCTCTACAGAGGTGAGACTTGGCTGGATGAGTGAACCTCCAGGACTTGGCTGAAGAAAGGGAAACAGCAAAATGATTCATCAAAATGAACACCTGATTTTTTCCAGCTATTTCACTACAGTTTCCAGATAAACGTCTATAGGCACATGTGTGTGGATGGCTTTCTGCATTCTAAATCCTTGTTTGGAATGGGATCTGTAGGGGTTTTTGACTGCCTTCTTTTGGGAACAACACTCCATTCTTCTTTGGGGCAACCAGCCTTCCACTTATTCTTAGTGTGTGAAGTTTGAGTTGAATATTTCCTCTTGGCTTGAGGAAATGGTCTGTGGCCTGGGCCCAGTCAGTCAGAGCGCTGTTTCCCCGCCCTCAGTGAATTGGGAGTCAAGATGGACCCCTGAGAATCCCACCTGGGATTTTGCTGGCATGATTGGAAAAGAAGTGTTGTTTATCTGCTGGCGTTCGAAATTGGTAAAATGCAAGCCTAGAGGTACTAGTAGACATAGTAGCCATCACTGGGGAAAATACTCATTGAAAATAAAGCCGGAATAGAGGAAAACTGAGCTGAAAGATGGAGAGAGAACAAGTCTCAGTGAAAATATTTGAGCAACTTGAACTAGCCAAGCTTGAAGTCAACACATTTCCTGGACCCTTCAATGAAACGGGCTCTAAATTCCCCAGATTTCAACCATCTTATAACGAATTATAACTTATGACTGTATCCATTTGGGAGATGGGAACTTTATTATCAGTACTCTTGTACTGAAATTCTGAGTCTTTACTGCACTTTCCTATGTCCATGTCCTTCAGATTAGAATTTAGTAGGAAAATCCTAACCGGGAGATGTACCGTCCAGAGCCTCCACCGCTTCCCTCCACCTAATCACACCTCCACATGGAAAAAGACACCATCTGAAATGAAGAGTCCTTGAAATACTGCTTGCGCATCCCAACAAAAGGAAGAATTCTCCTTTGTTGAACATCTCATTTCACATAAACTCTAAGTGTTTTCGTGGCTTAGCAAAAGTTGGCAGTGGCAGAGTCCTCCTGAACAGATTGAGACATCAGAGACTAGGCCCTTGGCCATGCCTGCAACACGTTCTGAAGACATGGCCCGTGCCCCCTCTCCCCCTCACACTCAATGTGCCATTAACACTAGGAGTACAGCTCAAGAGGAAGGCAGCTTGTACTTGAAAAATAACCTTGCAATTCATGGGTGGGTTTGAAGGATGAAGAGGAATGCTGTGTAGCTCTTCACCCAACTCTGGCCATTAATATAATAAAAAGTAACATCTCTTGCGTGCTTCTGTACCCAGCATAGTTCTAAATTCTTTTCTTGCATTATCCCTTGTAACCCTCATCTACTACAACCCCGTGTGATTGATTATACTCCCCTTTTTACATTTGAAGAAATGGGACCGAGAAAGCTTACAGAACCTGCCCAGGATCACTGAGCAAGATTCAGACCCAAGTAGCAGGACCCAGGCTTTCAATTACACCATATTTTGTGTTAAAGAATAAAAACAGTGGCTGGATCATGGCTTTAGAAATTGTGAAAACCAATGTTAGGATCGGAAGGAAGCTATGATGTAGCGCGATAGAAAAACTGAGATTGAAGGGGATAAGCCAGTTCCCGAAAGTCACATAGCAGGTTAAAGAACCGGGCCCTGAAATCTAGCCCTGATGCCCCAGTCCTGTTGCAGTGCACACCTGTCCTTTGAGGACGTACACACGCTGCACCAAATATCCAGTTACTCACCAGGCACCTGTTGTTAAAATTCTAAAATATGTCCAGACCAGTTAGCAGGTTGTACTGTCCTGAGGCTATTTCCCTCTCCCCTCAGGATTCCTGGACCTCCCCACAATTCAGAAATTAAAGGGCTAGTGTCTGTGTCTGTGGCCGGCTTCCATCCTCATTAGTCAGTTCCCGCCCTCCGTTAAGTAGCTTTAACACGAGCCCTTCGTGAGCACAGAAGCCAGCACACAGACCGTTATCCCTCCAGATAACGGGAACTTCTTGGGTGAGTTGCAGGCCACATCTCAGTCATCTGGGGTAACACTGCTATCTCAAATACGAGATAGATGACAGCTAATCGTGCCAAGCGTGCCCAAGACAGCATGAGGGGTCCAGAAAGGAGAAAGCTCAGCCCCAGCATCTGGGGACTCTGTAGAGGTCTTTTCATGCCCTTCCAGGTGTTTGCTAAGACAAGTCTTGCCCATAGAGGTGAGGAGTTCAGGGCACCTGAACTGTCAGAGGCAAGAGGAGTCTTGCCCCCTCTCTCACTTTCCTTGTTTCTTTTGGGAACAGCAGAGGCATTCCTCAAGCCACAGCAGCCCCACTGACAACAAATGGGAAATACCGGGAAAGCAGCCCTTGCCAGCTGCGCAGACGGCAGGCCCAGGCTCCTTTTGAAGTCAGTGGGAGGTAAATTGTTCTTTCTCACTCTTCTCAGCAGCAGCAGAGATGGAGAAAGGAATTGTTAGTGGAAGGGAGGCTCTGAGGCACAGAATGCCCAGCTAGAGTCAGCTGATGGTGCGCTGCTAGCCAGCCTGAAAACCATCTAGGTCCCAGCAGCCTGCACCCATGAGATGGTGGTTTGCAGAGGACTCACTCAGGCCATTGCAATATCCATGCCCCTGTTACGCCTTCCCAGAAATCTATTTCCGTGGTAGTCACAACTTCTTTGTATAATGTTTGAAGCAAGAGATATTACAGGGGCTGATAGCAAATATAGAAAAAAAACAGAAAGCTCCCCATCTCTTTCCTTTACATCTGGTGATCTCCTTCTCATTCTCTGGATGTTTGCTTACATGTCATTCCCCATTCCAGTCTCTCCCCCAGGACTAAGTCAGCATTCCCCTCGCACCTTAGGATTTCCTTGTTGTAGCATTTATTACATTTAAACTTATTTGCTTAATGCCTGTCTTCCCCATTAGACCCGTAAAACCCATGGGGACTGAGATTGCATTATTACTCTTACAGATCCCCAGGACCTAGAAGGATGTTATGTGTAATAGTGAATATTTACTGAATAATGAATGAACACTGCAGGATCTTGACACCAAGTCCTAGCTATTTATGGAGGGTACCTTTTTTTACTGAAGTATAGTGGATTTACAGTGTTGTGTTAATTTGTGCTGTACAGCAAAGTGGTTCAGTTATACATAATATATATATATATACACACACACATTCTTTTTTTTTTAATATTCTTTCCATTATGGTTTATCATAGGATACTGAATATAGTTCTCTGCGCTCTACAGTAGGACCTTGATGTTTATCCATTCTCTATATAATACTTATATCTGCTGACCCCAGCCTCCTACTCCATCCCACCCCAAACCCCTCCCCCTTGGCAACTACAAGTCTGTTCTCTATGTCCATGAGTATATTTCTATTTCATAAAAAGGTTCGTTTGTGTCATATTTTAGATGCCACATATAAGTGATATCATATGGTATTTGTCTTTCTCTTTTTGACTTGCTTCACCTAGTATGATAATCTCAGTTGCATCCATTTTCTGCAAATGGCATTATTTTGTTCTTTTTTTGTGCCTGAGTGATATTCCATTGTATATATATCTTTATCCATTCATCTGCTGATGGATATGTAGGTTGTTTCTATGTCTTGGCTATTATAAATAGTGAGTGCTGCTATGAGCATAGGGGTGCATGTATCTTTTTGGATTAGAGTTCTGTCTGGACATAGGCCCAGGAGTGGGATTGCTGGATCATATGGTAACTCTATTTTTAGTTTTCTAAGCAACCTCCATGCTGTTTTCCATAATGGCTGTACCAACTTACATTCCCACCAACAGTGTAGGAGGGTTCCCTTTTTGGATGGGGCGTCTTAACCGCCATTAGAATATGTGGGAAAGGAAGTTAAAAATAAATAAAATCATCCTTGCATACATCAAGTTCTTCAGCTTCACCAATTCGCAAAACACTTTGCAGTTTGTCTTCTCTTCCTATTTCTTTTTTGGGGGAGGGGTAAATTATTTTATTTTAATAAACCATGTTCTATTTTAAAGAAAATCTTTAAGAGGAGAGCTTGTAAATGCAGATGCATATAATTAATATAGTATTTTAGAAGTATTCATTATTATTCATTAATCTTTGGGGTAATAAAATCAAAATAAGCGAGTGAACCAAAACTCTATCAAACAAGAACAGATTGAACCTTATAAAGGACATTTGATGGGGTCTCAGAGGATTCAGAAATCTGTCTTGTTACTATCATATGTTTGGTTAATGATTGAAGTCCTTAACAGAGCGCTTGCGTTAGTATAGCATAAGGAGCTTTGGTTTTTCGAGAGCCATTTTTAAAGATTACTTAATCCTGGATAGGTCTATTTTGGGCATCTCATATCAAATCCAAAGCGAACTTTAAAATAAAATTGATTTCATTACTTCAGGTAAATTATACATCTCTTGACTTAACATGTAATCTAGTAAAAAATTCTCCCAAGACTATTCTTTTCTTCCCTCTGTTTTTTGAAGTCCATTCTCTCCTACCCCATAATTTAAGGAAACCTCCATTTCATGTATTGTAATTGGAGCATAAGTCAATTTTCCTCAAACTGGGGCGTCCACAGACCAGTGGGGGATGACGTACCTTTTCTTGGGGTTCTGTGAATTCCCTATGAGATGTGTAAAGGGATGAAAGCATACACTGAGTCATGCAGGTGAACATTTTCAAATGAAATATGGCCACATGATGTCAATATCTGAAGGTTTTCAAATATATTGCAAGTTCTCTCATACTCCCCCCTTCCAAAAGAGGATTCTAATTTTGCTTCCCTTGGATGCAGACATGACTTAGTGACTTGCTTCTAATGAGAAGAATGAGGTAAGGTGATCTTGCATGACTCCCAAGGCTAGGCTGGAAAAGGCAATATGGCTTCCAGCTGGCTCTCTGTCTTGGGGCATGTACCTGGGAAGAAAGTGAGACACCATTTAAGAAATGTTGCTTTCCTAAAGCTGTCACGCCACAGACCCAATGAAGAGATTTCATAGATGCTGGTAGAGGAACCCCAGCTGTTCAAGTCTTCCCAGCCCAGCTACTGGGCATGCGAGTGATAAAGACTTCCAGCCTCAGCCACCATCTGACTACAACCTCATGAAAGACCGCCCCCTCCACAAGCCAGAACTACCCAGCTGAACCCCTGATGGGTTCCTGACCCAAAGAAACCATGAGAGAGAAGTGATGATGCTGTTCTGAGCCACTGAGTTTTGTGGTGTTTGTTAAAAAGCAAAAGATAACTACTACGGTGTCCTTCTTTGCAGTTGGGTTTATGATACATTGGAACCATATCATGTATTTATTAGAGAAGAGAGGAGAAGAGAGGCAGACTTAATATATGCATGTCAAGTGAGGGGTAAAGTAGTTCAAATAGAGGAAAGTGACAGGAAAATGGCTCATCACCCCCAACTTGATGTTTGAGGAGGGCTGAACTCAAAGGAATCTTTGTTCGGTCAATTCCATACTTGTGTCACAAGCAGTTACTGGGCTCCAGCAAAGCAGCATCAGCAATTCCATTTAACAACTGCAATCAGTTTTAATTGTATTGGCTTGGCTTGGCTTTTATTTTGTCCTCTGATTCCATTTAACTTTACATCTGCTTATATCTAGGTTTATATGTAAGCATTTAAGTAGCATTATAATAAAATCACTGGATATACCAGCAAACCACAGTTTTTCTTTCAAAGGAATCTTAAATTTGAGAATCAATGAGGGAAGATCATCAGGAAGGCATATGTGTCTATGACACGCTGTCATCTCATTCACTGTTGCCAAAGAAGTAATACCTCCCACTATGCACCCTAGAACATTCTTCATAATTGTCCATACATATAATGGTTCAGCTGTAAGGTTAGTGTATCTGTCTGTAAGTCTCCCAGTTTAAGTCTTATGTTTGAAACTCATGTTACTGACAGTGATGTCTTCAGTCCTTGTATTCCTAGTACACATGGCCTGACTTTTTTCATCAGCAATCACTTTCTCTTCCTGTTTATCAGTTTCAGCTAGAAAGTGGCCACCTGCCTTTGTAGTGCCCTCAACTTCCCCAACATAAATTTTTGAGTAGGGAACTTAAATGACATTTTAATTCAGACCACTGTCAATGTACCTTTCAAATCCATTCATTCATTCTCATGTTACCCTTAAATTAAAATATAGAAACAATTGATAACTTAGGTTAATATATGTACATGGGTATTTTTGTCTTACGGGGATGATTGACAGACATAACATAGCTTTCTGTTATAAGCTGTGACACATATCTGAAGTATTTTCATATTTTAAAGCAGTAGATTATTAATTATTATAGTAACAATATCAGTCATCTCTTGCAGTCTGGAAGTATTTGCCCACTACAGTGTTAAACATTTCATCTGTATTCTTTCATTTAATCCACACAATTTAATGACTTATGTAAAATTGCCAGTTACAATGGCTTGGAGGGATGGTCATTTGTCCAAAGTTAACATAACTGGAAACAGAGGAGCTAAGATTTGAACCCAGATAAATTTTCCCTTAGCAACTCAGTTTTGTAACTTTTCTAAATTCTTTTGACTGTTTGTACTTTGTTTACCATATTTCAGTAAAGCTAAGTTGTCATCAGTTGTGAGGTGTTCCATTATTTATGAGCCAGTATGACAAAGACTGACAGTTAAACTATGACACAGCACTTTAGCACTAGAATTTTTATTTTATAATGATTTGAAAGTGCTCTATTTAATAAACAGACCTAGTTAGACATATGTGTTTTTTTAAATTTATTTATTTTTATTTATTTATTATTTTTGGCCGCATTGGGTCTTCGTTGCCACATGGGCTTTCTCTAGTTGTGGCGAACGGGGGCTACTCTTCGTTGCGGTGCGTGAGCTTCTCATTGCGGTGGCTCCTCTTGTTGCGGAGCATGGGCTCTAGGCGCGCGGGCTTCAGTAGTTGTGGCGCACAGGCTCAGTAGTTGCGGTGCACAGGCTTAGTTGCTCCACAGCATGTGGGATCTTCCCGGACCAGGGCTCAAACCCTTGTCCCCTGCATTGGCCACCAGGGAAGCCCTAGACATATGTTTTTATCAAACATTACTGTTGTGCATGTGTAACACAGAAAGCATAAACAAAACAAATGGGAGGAGGTATTTTCTGGAACTTCCCATTAAGAGTCTGGTTCTTCTGAATCATTTTGCAGATGAGGGTCGTTAGGGACATTCTACAATGTCATCCTCCATGTCAAGGAGAATATTGATGATGTAGCATTTCTGAAAAGAATGTTCCATTCTTGGGCCTGGAATTTTCTTCCAAGCTGCTGTCATCCTTTCCAGAAGTTTTGATATATATTTGCAGGCAAAGTTAATGCCTCTCATTTAAGTATTTAAAAATGCACATCATAGAGTCAATGGAATATGATATTATTATGTTTCCTGCAAACCATGTTAAAAACTCAACTATCTACAAATTTAGTATTTTACAGTGTTTTAGTTATACTAGGCATCTAGGTTTAATATCAGACTTTAGCCTGATGTATATTACCATACATTTATGTTGCTTTACTTACATTATGTCCATTGTTTTGAATGCTTAGAGATATGTCAGATACCAGTTTAAATTCTTTGCATGTGTTAACTCATTAAACCCAAGGAAGTGGTATATTGTCCATTGTATCAATAAAGAAACTAAGATTTAGAGAATTTAAATAATTTATTCAAAGTCACATTGCTTCTTAAATGACAAAGCCAGAGTTTGACTTTAATCTCTGCGACACCAAATTGCATTCTGCTAACTGCTTTGCGATATTACCGTTCACATAAACACACAGAGTTGCAGTATGAGAATCGGTAACTAATATTAATGATCCTTCTTATGTGCTATATAAATGATTTCTACTTCCCTTAGCCTTCCCTTTGCTTGCACATGAGTACATAAAGTACCCTACATGTGGATTTTTATTGACTCCTCTCTCCCTGAGGCTAAATATTAACAGTAACCCTTCAGGGACTGATCTGGTGGTAATGGGCCAACATTTCTTACAGCCTGGCAATGCATCACTCCATGGCCATTTTGCTTTAAAGGTTTCTGAGGGAAGTAGCTATAAAATGACCATAGTACTGGCCATGTCATAGAACTCTTTACATAGATATAGGTCCATGCATTCCTATTTACCACTGATCAGAAAATTTAATCTTGGCAATCATTCTCTAGAAAATTAATGTTGCTTACATTACATGTTTATGACCCACCATATGAAAAGGAAGGAATATGTGCAATTGCTTTATGATGTGCCTGAAGCAAAATACTTTATTATTAGGTACTGCCCAGTGGAGCCATGCTTAGGTTTTTATCTTGCTTTTAAAAAGAAGGAAAATAATCACAGAGGAACTCTGACCTCATTTTATAATTGGGGGTCAGTGACACCAATAGTTAGCCACACAAGTAATGAACCCAGGAATGACTTAGAAAAGAAAGTGAAGCAGCTTTTGTAATGTTAGGTCATGGATTTGGAAACTTTTATTTAAACATTCTTCCCATGATACTGCATCTTTTTTTCTTTTTTTCTTTTTTTTTTTTTTTTTTGCGGTACGTGGGCCTCTCACTGTTGCGGCCTCTCCCGTTGCGGAGCACAGGCTCCAGACGCGCAGGCTCAACGGCCATGGCTCACGGGCCCAGCCGCTCTGCGGCATGTGGGATCTTCCCAGACCGGGGCACCAACCCGTGTCCCCTGCATCGGCAGGCGGACTCTCAACCACTGCGCCACCAGGGAAGCCCGATACTCCATGTTTAACAACTCTGTCCAGGTGTGTGGAAACAAGAAGAGGATTTTCGTGTTTGTGAGCCATGCTTTCCTGAGAAAATGTCAGCTTTATATGAAAAGGCTTGTGAGACACTGTGAACCAATTCTGACCCAAATGAGATGCACTGTAAAAGAAGATACCTGTGCTTTCTCCCATTTTCTCAAGTCTTGGCATCTGGCACCACCACCTCCCCAGCTACCTAAAGTCAGAATCATTATTGACTTGCCTCTCTTATTTGGTCCCTATAGCCAATAAATTTCTGAGTCCTCTTATTCTCCCTCCACAGTAACTCCCTACCTAATCTGCCTACTTCTCTCTATCCTGCCATTACTTCCAGTTACCACCATGGCCCACCTGGATAACTGCATCAATCTTTGTAATCTGAGGCTTTCTGCCTCTGATCCTGCTGTTTCTGAAGCCAGAAACCTCACCATGTGACTTCTTAAACTCTTTGATGACTTCCTGTGGCTCTTGAGATAAGGCCCCAAGTCCACTGTTTAGCTCACAAGGCCCTTCATCTTGAGGCCCCTGTTGACTTCCCAAGCCCCATCTCTCTCCTTCCATGGAGGGCCTTGAAAGGGCCTAAAATATCCTGTACTTTCAAGTGCACAGTTAGATTTTATACCTTCTTAAGATGACTCCCTCCATGCCCAGGCTTGTGTCATACCTCCTGCTCTGTGTCTTTTTACTTCTTTATGATGATCCCATCACTTAGTTAACTCTATTATAACTACTCACTTGTTTACCTTCTCTACCAACCATGAGTTGCTTGCAAGCAGAAACTGTCTCTTGTTCACAGTTGTAAGTCATACCGTATGGAGCACTTGTGGTACAGAGGATGATTTGAAGCAGTACACAGATGCTCTCTTTTAAACTTTTAAAAACTATCCTACATTTTTTATGTTTATATTCTCTTTATAACAAGTAGCTTGTTTTCTTTATCATGAACCTCAGATGCACAGGATTAAATTAACTATAAAAATTTTTTTTAATTAACTATAATCTTTATTCTATGACACAGTCATCATTGGTCCTTTCATGACCCACTTATATTTATTTTGCTAGTTATTTTATACCTTAAGAAGCATCCCTAAATTCAGTGTGCAAAACAGAAGCTAAGATAGTCATAATAGGCAATTTCTAGCCATATGGTACATGGGTTCTGTTCTTCTGCATCATTGTACCTGACCCAACATACTGTGATCACCATTCTCTCACTTTCTTCACTTGCCTCTCTATTTCTAAACTTTATTTTTTTCTAATATTATGAAAGGTATTTAATAATTCAATTTTTAAATATATTCTACTTTCCTTTTTAATTAAATACATACAATTGCATATCAAAACAGAGTAGAAGAGTGTATTTCCTTTTCTTATTGAGATATAATTGACATATAACACTATATTAGTTTCAGGTGTACAACATAATGACTTAATACTTGTATTATTGCAAAAATAATCATCACAATAAGTTTAGTTAACATCCATCAGTATACATAGTTGCAAATATTTTTCTTGTGATAAGAATTTTTAAAATCTACTCTCTAGCAACTTTCAAATTTGTAATGCAGCATTATTAACTATAACTACCGTACTTTCCATTCCAAACCTTATTTTCTTATGTTGTTTTTAACTTTATAAAAAGCATATCACACTTAAGCGATATTTGGGGCTTTCTCCACTTAATATAATGTTGCTGAGAGTCCTCTGTATTACTATGTGCTATTGTAGTTCACTCGGTTTGACTGCTGTATTCCAGTGATAACTATAACGCAGTTTAAGCATCCACTCACCCATTGGTGGGCACCTGGGTTGTCACCAGGTTTTTGCCCTTGTGCACAGTGGTGCTCACAACATTTGAGTACATGCCTCTTGTTGCACATGGGTAAACGTTTCACTGTAGAACTGCTGTTAAAGAGAAGGTGAATTCATATCTTCTAGAGACAATACCAAACTAGATTTAATGAGATGGCACCAACTTACCCTCCTACCCATAACGTACATGAAAACCTACGGATCCATATCCTCTCCATTACTCGGTATTGTCAGCCTTCTTCATTTTGGCCACTCAGCTACCAGGAAAGTGGATCTCACGTGATCTTGATTTGTATTTTCCTGATCACTAATAATACTGAACATTTCTTTATGCATCTATTGTACATATGTGTTTCCTCCCCTGTGAGATGTTTACTCCTGTTTTCTGCCCATTTTTCTCTTGGATTCTTCGTGTTATTCCTACTGGTTTGTAGACATTTTTACATATTTTGATAGCAGTTCTTTGAAGACTACATGTACTTATTGTAGAATATCATATTGAAGTTGGTAACTCATCTTTGTAATATCTTTAAGGTATCCTAACAAAAACAAAGTTCTTAAGATAACATGTATGACATTCAGTAATACCAAAGTAGATTTCTAGATAACATGGCAAGGAGTGAAATTACCTGATTTCTTGACTGATGAAGTGGGTTGTGGTGGAGTATAAGTTTTGCCCTGTATTTGAGCTGTTTTTGAACTAGAACCTATTGCTTTCCACACATCCATAAGGTGCTAGGCACATCACAGGCACTTGGCCAGAACTTGCTGGAATGAACTAACATACCCTGTGGAAGAAGGCACACTAATAAGAACATTTACCCTCCAAGTTGTTTAAACAGATGGCATGTTTTTGAAAGAAGAAAAATTGTAAGAGAAACTAAAGAACAGGACTGATTTCCAGTTGATTTTCATGGTGTTGGGGAAATGGTGTTTTTGGCAGACTATTGCATGTGGTTAGGTTGGGCAATTTTCCCCTTTTCTAAGACAGTATTTTGGGGACACGCTGGTATAGGTGTTTTGTACTGACTCATCTAAAAGAGACTTTTGCATATATTGTGAAAATTCTCTTTGGAGTTAAAGAAAGGGAAAGAATAAGAATTAAATACTGCTCCTCTTACGAGTCATCCATGACCTCAAATCCCCCCAAGTGGACCCACCTCTCTCTCCTTCTTCTTCACTCCTCAGTTCTCACTCAGGCACAAAGCAGGACGTACCAACACAGACATTCTGATTTGAAATCATAATGTAAAAATTTTACATTATTTTTATTCTTACATGATTTTTGATATATATGTAATTTTTTTAACCTAAAATATGGGGTCAACCAAACTCCCTGAGACTCTTCCTGTGACTACCCTCTACTCAGTGTTCCTATCTCCCTTGAAGGCCAAGGCAGAGGCAGGAATACATTGGGCCTGAGGGATGGGGTGAGGATATCTTTTATATTTATATAGTATTGTTTCTCAGTATGAAAGTTAAGTGGTATATTTTTAATTTTATAGCATATTGTATTTTACAATACAGAAGACTGTATCTCACATATATGTAGTATAGGAAATACTATTACTCATACCCTAAGTACCCATCGCCCAGCTTAAGTAACTGACCTTTATCAGTCTACTGCAACTCCCCATATCAGTCCCTCTCTCCTCACTTATTTATTTCTTCAAAAGCATTCATTTGAATGATTATTATGTATCATGCACTGTTCTAGGTAATACAAAACAGTAAAATAAAAAACAGACAAAAAGCTCTGACTCCTGGAGCTTACATTTTATGGAAGGAAGCTACCATTTTTAATTTCGGGTTTATCATTCCCTTTTCCATATAAATATATATATCTCCAAACAATATATTAGTTTACTATTATACTATCTAGTGTTCTTCTATGCCTTGCTTTTTTCACTTAATGTATTTGTGCGTGAAATGCTAGTTCATCCATTTTCAATATTTCTGGACTTCTGTTATGTAAATACTTCACAGCATATCCATCTTCCTGTTTATGGATATTAGGATTATCTTCAGATTTTTGCTATTACGAGCAATGCTGCTATGAAATGGTATCATATGACACATATATTATACACATTATATTTGTGAGAGTCATTTCTGTTGTGCATAGCAATAACTCATTGTTCATTGTTGTATAGTTTGTATGGGTATGTATATACCCAATTTATTTGTAATTATTTCAACGTTTGAGTTATTTCAAGGATTTGTTTAATGCCATGTTTATGTACATGTCTTTTGAAGCCTGTGTTGTGTTGGGTATTGCTGGGTCTTAAGATATATGTAAGTCCAGTTATAGTAGATACAGTCAAGTAATTATCCAAAGGGATAATACAGTTTGCTCTCCCACAGCCATTCTGCTGGCTGTGTATCAAATTGTGCTTTTAATTTCCATTTACTTGATGATTAATGAAGGTGAGCACTCTGTAAAAGTTCATTTGTTGTTTGATATCATATTTTATAAAGTACCAGTTCAACACTTTCACCTACTTTATTCTGTTGAGTCGTCTGGCCTTTTTTTATTGATTTGAAAAAATATATACAGGAGTATTCCCAAACACATAAAGGATAGAACCAATGGCAAATAGAAGAGGTAATAATAGGCACATTTGTCTTATTACCAATCTGAGGTAAAATTCAATATTTCACTTAAATATGACATTAGTATAGGTTTCAAAAATTGATTTATCAGCATAAGGAAGTTCCCTTTCATGATTATAAAATATAGTTTGCTATATTTTATCATGAAAGCAAGTAGAATTTCTTAAGTGCCTTTTCTGCACCTATTGAGATAATTGTGTGCATTTTCTCCTTCATGTTATTGACATGTTGATTTGTATTGATTGATTTTTGAATTTTAACCCAACCATGCATTCCTAGAGTAAGTTCGTTTTTTTGTAGTATAGTATTCTTTTCGAATATTGCTGGATTCAGAATTCTAATACTTTGCTTAGAATTTTAAAAATCTATTTTCATGGGAAAGGTTGGCCTATAGGTTTACTTTCTTGGAATAGCCTTGTCAGCTTTTGTTATTAAGGTTATGCTAGCCTCAAAATCACATTGGAGAATAATCCTCTTCATTCTTCTGACCTCTCTCTCCCTTTCCTAATTCTCTCTTCACCTGTATCTAACTTCTATTAAGCCCATTGGTTGGGTACTTAACTTCACTTATTACATTTTTTTAATTCTCAACTTTCCACTTGATCCCATTGTATAATATCCAGTTTTCCACCAGAATTCTCTATTTTGTTAATTAATGTTTTAACCTATTTACCCTGATTATTTTAATATCCATGTCTGATAACAAATATATCTGGATATCCTGTGGCTCTGTTTTTAATATTCTTTTCTCTTGGTTATTAGTCAAGTCTCATCTTTTTGGGTATTTTGCTATTTTTGTTTGAGTGCTGAACATTGACTTTGAAAAACTGTAGAAATAATTTAAGATTCTGAACTGTTCGTTTCATAACAGCAAATTCCATTAAGGAGAAACATAGTTCAGATTTCAGGCCTACTTCCTTGGGATTTCACTCTCTCTCCAGTTGTAGAATTGCAAGTTCTTCCTGTATTGATATTGTCCTGTCAATGTTTTCAAATATATTTAAAAAAAATATTTTGTTGAGCTTGTCTAGTTATTCTCAGAGGGAGAATTTGTCTAAAATTAGTATGCTATTGCCAGAAGGGGCACCAGTTATGTTATTGGATTTTAATTTGTGTTTTCCATAGTTCAAAATAGTTGAGCCTTTTAAAATAAGCTTATCAGCCACTAGTGTTTTCACTTATGCACGTTTCTATCTACTTATTCATTTTTTTATTGAGCCATAGAAATTATATTATCATATGGGTTTTTATTCTCATTACGTGTATTTTAAATTCTTTCTCTCTAGCTACAGTTTTTTTTAATTCTTTAATTATTTGTTTTGATGAACTTAAGTATTTTTTAATGTAGTTATATTCATCAGTCTTTTCTCTTTTGAGCCTTTTATCTTTTGAAAAAAAATTTATTTAGTTTATACAGCAGGTTCTTATCAGTTATCTGTTTTATACATATTAGTGTATATATGTCAATCCCAATCTCCCAATTCATCCTACCACCACCACCACCCCCACTGCCCTCTGCTTGGTGTCCATACGTTTGTTCTCTACAACTGTGTCTTTATTTCTGCCTTGCATACTGGTTTTTCTAGATTCCACATATATACGTTAACATGTGATATTTGTTTTTCTCTTTCTGACATACTTCACTCTTTGTGACAGTCTCTAGGTCCATCCACATCTCTACAAATGACCCAGTTTCATTCCTTTTTATGACTGAGTAATATTCCATTGTATGTATGTACCACGTCTTCTTTATCCATTCATCTGTCACTGGGCATTTAGGTTACTTCCATGCCCGGCCATTGTGAATAGTGCTGCAATGAACATTGGGGTGCATATGTCTTTTTGAATTATGGGTTTCTCTGGGTATATGCCCAGTAGTGGGATTGCTGGGTCATATGGTAATTCTATTTTTAGCTTTTTAAAGAACCTCCATACTCTTCTCCATAGTGGCTGTATCAGTTTACATTCCCATCAACAGTGAAAGAGGGTTCCCTTTTCTCCACACCCTCTCTAGCATTTGTTGTTTGTAGATTTTCTGATGATGCCCATTCTAACTGGTATGAGGTGATACCTCATTGTAGTTTTGATTTGCATTTCTCTAATAATTAGTGATATTAAGCAGCTTTTCATGTGCCTCTTGGCCATCTGTATGTCTTCTTTGGAGAAATGTCTGTTTAGGTCTTCTGCCCATTTTTTGATTGGGTTGTTTGTTTTCTTAATATTGAGATGCATGAGCTGTTTATATATTTTGGAGATTAATCCTTTGTCCGTTGATTCATTTGCAAATATTTTCTCCCATTCTGAGAGTTGTCTTTTTGTCTTGTTTATAGTTTCCTTTGCTGTGCAAAAGCGTTTATGTTTCATTAGGTCCCATTTGTTTATTTTTGTCTTTGTTTCCATTTCTCTAGGAGGTGGGTCAAAAAGGATCTTGCTGTGATTTATGTCATAGAGTTCTCTGCCTATGTTTTCCTCTAAGAGTTTGATAGTGTCCGGTCTTATATTTAGGTCTTTAATCCATTTTAGGTTTATTTTTGTGTCTGGTGTTTTTGAGTGTTCTAATTTCATTCTTTGACATGTAGCTGTCCAGTTTTCCCAGCATGACTTACTGGAGAGACTGTCTTTTCTCCTTTGTATATCCTTGCCTTCTTTTTTATAGATTAGTTGACCATAGGTGCGTGGGTTTATCTCTGGGCTTTCTATCCTGTTCCATTGATCTATATTTCTGTTTTTGTGCCAGTACCATATTGTCTTGATTACTGTAGCTTTGTAGTATAGTCTGAAGTCAGGGAGTCTGATGCCTCCAGCTCTGTTTTTTTCCCCTCAAGACTGCTTTGGATATTCAGGGTCTTTTGTGTCTCCATACAAATTTTACAATTTTTTGTTCTAGTTCTGTAAAAAATGCCATTCATAATTTGATAGGGTTTGAATTGAATCTGTAGATTGCTTTGGGTAGAATAGTCATTTTCACAATATTGATTCTTCCAATCCAAGAACATGGTATATCTCTCTACCTGTTTGTGCCATCTTTGATTTCTTTCATCAGTGTCTTGTAGTTTTCTGAGTACAGGTCTTTTACCTCCTTAGGTAGGTTTATTCCTAGGTATTTTATTCTTTTTGTTGTGATGGTAAATGGGATTGGTTTCTTAATTTCTTTTTCTGATCTTTTGTTGTAAGGAATGCCAGAGATTTCTGTGCATTAATTTTGTATCCTGCAACTTTACCAAATTCATTGATTAGCTCTAGCAGTTTTCTGGTGGCATCTTTAGGATTTTCTATGTATAGTATCATGTCATCTGAAAACAGTGACAGTTTTACTTCTTCTTTTCCAATTTGAATTCTTTTTATTTTTTTTCTTCTCTGATTGTCATGGATAGGACTTCCAAAACTATGTTGAATAACATGCAGCTCAATAAGAAAAAAACAAACAACCCAATCCAAAAATGGGCAGAAGACCTAAATAGACATTTCTCCAAAGAAGATATACAGATTGCCAACAAACACCTGAAAGAATGCTCAACATCATTAATCATGAGAGAAATGCAAATCAAACCTACAATGAGATATCATCTCACACTGGTCAGAAGGGCTGTCATCAAAAAATCTAGAAACAATAAATGCTGGTGAGGGTGTGGAGAAAAGGGAACACTCCTGCACTGCTGGTGGGCATGTGAATTGGTACAGCCACTATGGAGAACAGTATGGAGGTTCCTTAAAAAACTACAAATAGAACTACCATATGACCCAGCAATCCCACTACTGGGCATATACCCTGAGAAAACCATAATTCAAAAAGAGTCATGTACCAAAATGTTCATTGCAGCTCTATTTACAATAGCCAGGAGATGGAAACAACATAAGTGTCCATCATCAGATGAATGGATAAAGAAGATGTGGCACATATATACAATGGAATATTACTCACCCATAAAAAGAAACGGAATTGAGTTATTTATAGTGAGGTGGATGGACCTAGAGTCTGTTATACAGAGTGAAGTAAGTCAGAAAGAGAAAGACAAATACCATATGCTAACACATATATATGGAATATAAGAAAAAAATAAAATGTCATGAAGAATCTAGGGATAAGACGGGAATAAAGACACAGACCTACTAGAGAATGGACTTGAGGATATGGTGAGGGGGAAGGGTAAGCTGTGACAAAGTGAGAGAGTGTCATGGACATATATACACTACCAAACGTAAAATAGATAGCTACTGGGAGGCAGCTGCATAGCACAGGGAGATCAGCTCCGTGCTTTGTGACCACCTGGATGGGTGGGATAGGGAGGGTGGGAGGGATGGAGATGCAAGAGGGAGGAGATATGGGAACATATGTATATGTGTAACTGATTCACTTTGTTATAAAGCAGAAACTAACACATCATTGTAAAGCAATTATACTCCAATAAAGATGTAAAAAAAAAAAACAAAAACAGTGGCAAGAGTGGACATTCTTGTTTTGTTCCTGATCTTAGAGGAAATGATTTCAGGTTTTCACCGTTGGGAATGATGTTTGCTGTGGGTTTGTCATATAGGGCCTTTATTATGTTGAATAGGTTCCCTCTGTGCCCACTTTCTGTAGAGCTTTTATCATAAATGGGTGTTGATTTGTGTCAAAAGCTTTTTCTGCATCTGTTGAGATGATCATATGGTTTTTATTCTTCAGTTTGTTAACATGGTGTATCACATTGATTGATTTGCGTATATTGGAGAATCCTTGCATCCCTGGGATAAATCCCACTTGATCATGGTGTATGATCCTTTTAATATGTTGCTGGATTCTGTTTGCTAGTATTTTGTTGAGGATTTTGCATCTATATTCATCAATGATATTGGTCTGTAATTTTCCTTTTTTTGTAGTATCTCTGTCTGGTTTTGCTATCAGGGTGATGGTGGCCTCGTAGAATGAGTTTGGGAGTGTTCCTTCCTCTGAAATTTTTTGGAAGAGTTTGAGAAGGATGGGTTTTAGCTCTTCTCTAAATGTTTGATAGAATTCACCTGTGAAGACATCTGGTCCTGTACTTTTTTTTTTTTTTTTTTTTGCGGTACGCGGGCCTCTCACTGTTGTGGCCTCTCCCGTTGCGGAGCACAGGCTCTGGACGCACAGGCTCAGCAGCCATGGCTCACGGGCCTAGCTGCTCCATGGCATGTGGAATCTTCCGGGACCGGCGCACGAACCTGTGTCCCCTGCATCGGCAGGCAGACTCTCAACCACTGCGCCACCAGGGAAGCCCACCTTGGAAGATTTTTAACCAGTTTCAATTTCATTACTTGTGATTGGTCTGTTCATATTTTCTGTTTCTTCCTGGTTCAGTCTTGGAAGCTTATACCTTTCTACGAATTTGTCCATTTCTTCCAGGTTGTCCATTTTATTGGCCTAGAGTTACTTATAGTAGTCTCTTAGGGTGCTTTGTATTTCTGTGGTGTCCATTGTAGCTTCTCCTTTTTCATTTCTAATTTTATTGATTTGAGTTCTCTCCCTCTTTTTCTTGATGAGTCTGACTAAAGGTTTATCAATTTTGTTTATCTTCTCAAAGAACCAACTTTTAGTTGTGTTGATCTTTGCTGTCGTTTCCTTTGTTTCTGTTTCATTTATTTCTGCTCTGATCTTTATGATTTATTTCCTTCTACTACCTTTGGGTTTTGTTTGTTCTTCTTTCTCTAGTTGTTTTAGGTGTAAGGTTAGGCCATTTATTTGAGATTTTTCTTGTTTCTTGAGGTAGGATTGTATTCCTATAAACTTCCCTCTTAGAACTGCTTTTGCTGCATCCCATAGGTTTTGGGTCATTGTGTTTTCATTGTCATTTGTTTCTAGGTATTTTTTGAATCTGTTTCCTGATGGAAGGGACTGGTGGTGGGTAGAGCTGTGTGTTGCTCTGGTGGGCAGACCTCAGTAAAACCTTAATCCGCTTGTCTGCTGATGGGTGGGGCTGGGTTCCCTCCTTGTTGGTTGTTTGGCCTGAGGCGATCCAGCACTGGAGACTACAGGTCCTTTGGTGGGGCTAATGGCGGACTCTGGGAGGGCTCACACCAAGGAATACTTCCCAGAACTTCTCCTGCCAGTGTCCTTGTCCCTGCGGTTAGCCACAGCCACCTCCCACCTCTGCAGGAGACCCTCCAACACTAGCAGGTAGGTCTGGTTCAGTCTCCTATGGGGTCACTGCTCCTTCCCTGGGTCCTGATGCTCACACTACCTTGTGTGTGCCCTCCAAGAGTAGAGTCTTTGTTTCCCCCAGACCTTTTGAAGACCTGCAATCAATTTCTGCTAGCCTTCAAAGTCTGATTCTCTGGGAATTCCCCCCACCCCTTTTGCCTGACCCCAAGGTTGGGTAGCCTCTTATGAGGCTCAGGACCTTCACTCCAGTGGGTGGACTTCTGTGGTATAATTTTTCTCCAGTTTGTGACTCACCCACCCAGCAGTTATGGGATTTGATTTTATTGTGGTTGTGCCCCTCCTACTGTCTCACTGCAGCTACTCCTTTGTCTTTGGATGTGGAGTGTCTTTTTCGGTGAGTCCCAGTGTCTTCCTGTCGATGATTGTTCAGCAGTTAGTTGTGATTCCAGTGCTCTCCCAAGAGGGAGTGAGCGCATGTCCTTCTACTCCACCTTCTTGAACCAGTCTCACCTATTAATTCATTCTTTGAATAGAAGAAATAAACTCAGATGTGGTAGTACTGTCGTCACATTATATTTGGAGGTTGCTCACTACTCTGGTCAGTGGTCGATTTTGACTTCTGGTCTTGCATGGAAGGCTGAGTACACAAACATTTGTCTAGAACCTGCCCTCCTAGATTAACGATATCCTCCCTGCCATAGGCCAGCTTAGCTTTGGCTTGTTTGAAATGTTAGTGCCTTCTCCGCGCTCCTCTGGCATGGCGTTTCTTCTTCAAAAGAAAGTACACTTTCTTGCCAGTACATCACGAAATTTCACTGAATTCATCTTGTTATCACAGTACTCTGTTGAGTGAGACATTTTTTAAAGGGAAGGGCTCACTGTCAATCTGCTCAGGTCCTCCACGCTGTTGGAGTGGGCTCTCCTCAGAGCCTTTTATCTTATTTAGGAACTCCTTCCCTATTTCAATGTCATAAAGATATTCTATAGTTTTCTCTAACCACTTCATAATTTTTCTTTTAACTTTTGTCTTAATCCATGTGCAGTGCATGTTTGTGCATGGAGTGAAGTAGAGATCCAATTTCATTTATTTCCATATGTTTAAGCAGTTATCCCAGAACCATTTATTGAAATTAGGAACTGGCTATATTAAAAACACCTTAATTTCAGAGCGATGTTGTTTCAGTGAACTATTTTCTAAGTCCTGGAGGTCCCTATTTTCTTAGTATTCATTATCTGTGTCTCCCAAAGAAATGACGTCTTTTAAAGGTCATCTTCCCTCAGATACCCTATGTCTTAATTTTAGCTTCTGTCCCCACATTGTGTCGATATTATTTGCCAGTCAGTGTCTCATAGGTTGTTGGCGGTTTTAAAATCACCCAAATAAAGTGCAAAAACAATGGAAATGCATGGCAAAATAAAATTACAAATCTTGCAGAACATGTGGGATCTTACCACCTTAGCAGAATTGCTCTATCCATCCCCAAAGGCAATGACAGAAGGAGGTGTAGCCGAATTAGACCAATTAGTAACAAAAGAAAGGAACCTAAACAAGCAAGATGACACTATAAACACCTCAGAAGAGAAGGACTTGAATGTCAAAATTTAGGAGTGGTCCTTGAGAAAAATGTGTAAAGACCTTGTAGGTTTTTGCAAACTGAACTTTATGTAAAATAAAGTAAAATTGAAGATGTCTGATAGCTCAGTTTTTAACGAATTATACACCTACACAGCTAATAGCACTTGATTCTTGCTTTGATTGTTCTATGACATCTCACAGTTGGAAGTATGACTTAAATTCTCTTAAGCATAAAATAAAAGTTTTCATAAATTGTATTTTTCAAGATAAAGCCCCAATCACACTTTTTTTCACTGCTCTTTATTATAAAGCTTTGTTGACTCAAGAGCATGAACAATAACCTGGATGGGGAGGATAGTGAAGCTTCAAACCAAATCTTTGACACAAATCTACTTCTCAATGGACTTATTTCACAAGACAAGTTTAAATCATGATCAGGACCAGGGCTAGGGCGAGGTGACTGAGGTGCCCAGGGCACAAAACTAGGAAAGCATCAACTCTCGCTATACACATAGAAACACTGATCCGATTTCTCTCATTATACCTTAGTTTTGCCTGTTCAAAGATTTGGAATGAAATCATACAGTATGTTCTCCTTTGTGTCTGCCTTCCTTCACTCAGCATGCTTTTTGAGATTAAGCCATGTTGTCCTGTGTATCAGTAGTTCATTCCCCTTAATTGCTCAGTGTTCTGTTTTATAAATTTTCACTTCATAATTTATATATTATAAATATACCATTTTATATTTTATAATATACCTCTTTATGTAACATTTCATAAATATACCACAGTGTGTTTATCCACTTATCTATTGATGGGCATTTAAGTTGTTTCCACTTGTTGCCTATTACAAATAAGGCTGTTGTGATATTTGTGTCCAATCCTTTTTGTGGGCACATGTTGTAATTTCTCTTCGATAAATGCCTAGGAATGAAATTGCTTCATTCACAAGCTGCCAACATATCTTCCCAAAATGTTGTACCATTGTACATAACTGTCTGCAGTGCATCAGTTCCAGTTGCTCCACATCCTCACCAATACTTGCTAGTCATTTTTAAATTTTAAAAAATTTATTTATTTATTCTTTGGCTGCATTGGGTCTTTGTTGCTGCATACGGGCTTTCTCTAGTTGTGGCGAGCAGGGGCTACTCTTCGTTGCGGCACATGGGCTTCTCATTGCAGTGGCTTCTGTTGTTGCGGAGCACGGGCTCTAGGCACACAGGCTTCAGTAGTGGCACCACACAGGCTCAGTAGTTGTGGCACATGGGCCCTAGAGCACATGGGCTTCAGTAGTTGTGGTGCATGGGCTCAATAGCTGTGGCTCATGGGCTCTAGAGCACAGGCTCAATAGTTGTGATGCACGGGCTTAGTTGCTCCGCGGCATGTGGGATCTTCCTGGACCAGGGATCGAACCCATGTTCCCTGGATTGGCAGGCAGATTCTTAACCACTGAGCCACCAGGGAAGTCCCTAGTCATTTTAATTTTAGCCATTTTATTGCTGTTAAGTGTTATGTCATTTGTCTTAATGTGCATTCGCCTAAAGACTAATATGATGTTAAATATCTTTTCATGTATTTATTAGCTATATATGTTCTTTTAGAAGGTGACTTTTAAGTCTTTAGCCTGTTTTTTGATTGAATTGTTTGTCATCTTATTATTGAGTTTAAGAGCTCTTTACATATTCTGGATTATATATTTTGGATATGAGACCTCTATTAGAGGCATGTATTGATAATATTTTCCCCCAGTCTGTGGCCTGCCTCTTGGTTTTCCTAATGGTGTCCTTTGATACAGCCCAATGTATCACTTTTTCTTTTATGTTTAGTCTATGAAATCTTTGCCTACTCCAAAGTTCCAAAAATTTCATCCTATATTTTATTTTAAAAATATTATAGTTTTGGCTTTTACCTTTAGGCCTAGGATCTATTATGAATTAATCTTGGTTTATGGCATGAGGTAGACATCATAATTCATTTTTTATTATGAATGTCTGCTGTTCCCACAACATTTAATGAAAACAACTTTACTTTCCCATATAATTACTTTGGAACTTTTCCCAAAGTTCTATTTACCTTAGGTGCCTGAGTCTTTTTCTAGACTGTTCTGTTCCATTGACCTATATGTCAATTTGTCAGTGCCTTATTGTTGTGATTATTAGAGCTTTATAAAAAACCTTGAAATCAGATAGTGTAACTTTTGCAACTTTATTCCTTTTCAAAATTGTTTTGGCTATTCTTAGTCATATGCGTTTCCATATAAATTCTAAAATCAACTTGTCAATTTCTACAAAAACATTTGCTGAGGTTTTGACTAGGATGCCATTAAATCTGTAAATAAATTTGACAGCACTGACATCTTAACAATACCGAGTCTACCAATCCATAAGTGTGGTATCTCAGTAAGTCTTTTTAAATTTCTCTCAACAGTGTTTAGCGGTTTTCAGTGTCGAGATCCCGCACAGCTTTCATGAGGTTTATTCCTAGATATGGCAATTGTTTTTGATGCTGTCAATTAACTTTTTTAAAATAACTTTTTTTATTTTGAAATAGTTTTAGATATACAGAAAAAAAATGTTAAACTAAGACAAAGAGTTCCCATAAACCCCACACCCAGTTTTCCCTATTATTAGCATCTTATTTTATTATGGTATATTTGTCACAATTAGTGAACCAAGACTGATACATTATTATTAACTAAAATTCATACTTTTCTCAGGTTTCCTTAGTTTTGACCTAGTGTCTGTTTTCTGTCCCAGGATCTCATCCAGGTACCATATTACATTTAGTTGTCATGTCTCCTTAGACTCTTCTTGGCAATTTACTTTTTACTATGTTCATGATATTATGTTTTCTTCCTTCAAAATGGTAGATATATTGAATATTCACATGCCAAATAGTGAAGTTGGACCCCTACCTCACACCATGGACAAAAATTACTCAGAATGCATCAATGACGTAAATATAAGAGCCAAAGTTATAAAATTCTTCAAAGAAAGCATAGGAATAAATCTTCATGAACTTTGATTTGGACATGGACTCATATATGACATAGCAACAAAAGAAAAAGTAGGCAAACTGGACTTCCTTAAAATTAAAAACTTTTGTGCATCAAAGGACATTATCAAGAAAAAGACAACCTACAGAATGGATAAAATACTTGCAAATTATACATTTCATTAAGGGTCTAGTATCCAGAATATATAAAGAACTCTTACAACTCAACAACAGAGAGATAAAAAAAAACCTATTTAAAAATGGGCAAAGGATTTGAGCAGACCTTTATTCAAAGAAGTAGAAATGGCCAACAGGCACATAAAAAGATGCTCCACATTGTTAGTCATGATGGAAAACCAAATCCACAGTGAGGCGTCACTTTACACCCACTGTGATGGCTGTGATGGAAAACATGAAAAATATCAAGTGTCAGCAAAGATACGGAGAAAGTAAAACCTTCCTATGTTGCTGGTAGGAATGTAAAGTGGTTCAGCCAGTTTGGAAAACAGTTTGGCTGTTCCTTAAAAAGTTGAACATAGAATTACTTTATGACCCAGCAGTTCCACTCCTAGGTATATACCCAAAAGAATTGAAAACAAGTACTCAAACAAGTACATGTAAACGCATGTTCATAGCAGCACTATTCACAGTGGCCAAAAGGTGGAAAGAACCCAATGTCCATTAGCAGATGAATGGATAAACGCAATGTGATATAAATGTACAATGGAATGTTATTCTGCCTTTAAAAAGAGGCAAGTACTCACACATGCTACAACACAGATGAACCTTGAAAACATGGTGCTAAGTGGAAAAGGCTAGGCACAACAGGTATGATTCCATTGGTATGAAAAATCCATAGAGATAGAACACAGATTGGTGGTTCTCAGAGGTGGAGTTTGGGAAAGTGGCGAGCAAGCGCTTGGCAGGTACAGGTTTTCCTTTTGGGTGATAAAAATGTTTCAGAACTAGACAGAGGTGGCAGCTGCATGACATTGTGAGCGTACTAAATGCCTCTGAATTTTTCACTTTTAAATGATTCATTTTATGTGTGAATTTCACCTCTATAACAAAAAAGAGAGACTTTAAAAATGGTAGGGATACTTATCTATTTCGTCACTGCTGTATCTCCAGCTGCTTTGAGAGAACCTGACATGCAGTAAGTACCCAATAAATACCATTGAGTAAATGAAAAACAGCACCTGTCTTTTAAGGCCAAGAATTGTCTCTCATTGCTGGGGCAGGAAAAATGTCTAAATTTGCTTCCAAAAAGAGTTTCTGAACACAGTCACGGCCACAGTAGAAATTCACTGGACACAATTTCCCCCAAAGGACAGAAGACAGGCCCAGATTCTGGAAAACAACATTCTCTACCATCTGTCATCTTTACTTTTGCTAGAGATCTGAAATTGCTGACTGTGGCTCCCTAAGACCCCTGATACTCCCCTGCTTCCCACCCAGCACACCCCAGCAAGAGTACACTTTACTCGCCATACTTACCTGACCACTTACTATAAAAACCCGATGTGCAGTGCAGCAAAGCTCGCCTGTTACATAAGCCACACTGAGTGGTGTAGATTAACTTTGCCATGAACCACATGAATAAAATAAGAACGCACAGCAATATAGTTATTTAAAATCCGTAGACATAAATATAGTAGGAATCTTAATTGCCTTCCATTCTTTGTTTTCAGCATTTATTATGTATCAGGTACTCTAAATGGTACTTTTAATACATCATGTAACTGAATTTTCACCCTGGTAGTCCTGTTTTTAGAGGAAGAAACTAAAGCTTATAGAAGTGAAATAAGTACCCCAGAGTCACATAAGGAGAGGCAGAGCAAGCATTTGAACTTGGACACTGAATGTCAGCTTTATTCTGTTTTTGGCCAGTGTGCTTCTTCACAAAGTGGAGTTGACGGTAACTAGTAGCCCCACGGCTCTTACGCTATTGGTTCCTTGACCAGAGCAAAAAAGACTCCAAGTTTAAACAAACCTCAGGGAAGCTCTCTGATTGTATTAGCATGGGTCACATGCCAACCTCCTGGCCAGAGATGAGAGTGCTAAGATTAGATGTAGTAGATGTAGATTAGATTAGATTGACCCTTGAACGATGCGGGGCAGGGGGTGGGGAGGGGGATGAACCTCTGTGTACTCAAAAATTTGTGTATAATTTTATGGTTGACCTTCCGTATCCAAGTTTCCACATCTACAGATTCAACCAACCATAGATCATGTTGTACTGTAGTACATATTTATTGAAAATACCCACATATAAGTGGACCCGTGTAGTTCAAACCAGTGTTGTTCAAGGATCAACTGTAGTGTTATTTCCCCAAAGAAAGGGAGGACTGTTCTGGCGTCCAAAACAACAGAAACATTCTATCATCTTACCTAAATTGCAGGCCATAGTTTAAAAGACATCTGCCAAATAACACCATCCACTAAAAACACTGTACAATAAGCGTAAAAGAGATGTACTCAGTTTGTTGATCAATAATGTAACGAAGAGGGTTCCATTCCATCGTCAGACGCCATGATGGAATGAACCAAAAATCAGGACGCAGTGGTTCTAAGTCCCAGCTCAGTCACTCTCTCTCCCCCTGCAGCCACGGGTAAACCCAATCTGAGCCTTGATTTTCTACCTATAGATACAAGCAATTGCCATAAACAGTTCTCAGAGGCCCTTTTCAAGTCTAGGTAGGGATGATTTTCTTGGTCTAATCTCCAGTTTTGAAGAAAGATTCCTGGATAGCCATGTATGGGAAAAGAGAAGCATTTTATTGCTTTTTTCAGTCCAAATACCTCTTTTCTAATCTTTGTTTGGCCTTGCAGTGCTGGTTTTGCTTGTAGGACCATAAATCCTCTAGTTTTAAGGTCTGATTTTCACAGTGATCACAGGGAATGTGTACATTCTGTGCAATGTCCAGCTTCACCCAGCCAGAACCTCACAGAGTCATTGTTCAGTACATTGAATCAGTATAATGGAAACAGAATGAAAATACAACTTTTAGATTTTCTGGGTCAACGTAACTTCACAGTAGTAGAAATTTGGTAATTATTAGTTTTCTTAGAAGGGAGTTTCTTAACCTTTTACAATCCACGCCCTTTGATAAACCTAAATATCCCACACCAACCCCCAGAGTTTCTGAAACGCAGCCTTGGTTGAGCGGGGGAGGGGGAGAGCCTCGCCTCTTCCTCCGTCTCACCAGAGTCACTGAACCCCAGAATTTAGACTCTTTCTTCTGTAGAGCTTTACTTTCCCTCAATTGTATTATAAACATTACAAGTTGCTTTTTAATTTCCAACTATTAAACTACACCATTGACGGTGTTTTTATCACCTACCTATCTACTCCATCGTCTTACCCACAGAGGGAAGGTTCTGATATGCCCCCCCTAGGAAGAAATGTCCTGCAGTTGAGGACCACAGGTAGAGCACACTTACTAATAACCTTCACTCACTGCAGCTTTACTTTTTCCTTGACATGTTTTCTCTTGTCTAAATTCCTTAAGGTCATTTCTGAACCTCAGTTCCCTTCATGAAGTTGTTATGAAAATTGGGGGGATAATTCATGGAAAGGGCTTGGCACAGTGCCTAGAATATAGTAAGTGCTCAATGAATATTAGATAAGGGCAGTCAGGGCTGCTGTGTACAGTTGCACAGGATGTACACTATACAACTCCATGGTTTACAAATCAAAACACACTGTGAAAGACAGTCCCTGGAATTATGATATGTCGGAAACAACAGTTGGTAGACAAAAATATATAGGTATATGGATTATATAATATATATAAATATATCTATTTATATATATATAATATATATATATATAAAAAATATATATATATTATATATGGATATTCTATATCTATATCTATCTGTTCCCAATGATCTCTGTAAATTGCCTAAGCACAGGGTGTCTGATTTACCAGGACTCCTTCTCTGCTCCTCCTGTAAAGTATCATCAGCAGAGCCAGGAAGTCCCAGCCAGCCAAGTATGCGGTCTCAGGCCAGCAGGATCAAATCCAAACGCTCTCCCAAGCCAGCTCTTGAAACGGAATAGCATCGGTGACCCAAAATGAAAGGGAGTATAGAACTGAAGCGTTCAGGAAGGGCCACGTGAGGTCTTCTGCAAACTTCCCAGCCTCCCAAGGAAAAGTTTTATGTCGTTTTAAATATTGGTTGTTTACATTGGGATTACCCTGAGAGCAACATGCTGCCATTATCGTGAAGACCAATGCCCAGAGGAGAGAAGCTCTATCTCTGTTTGTTTGGACTTGAAGCAAATGCCTGCAGTCTGTAAGTGTTTCATAATCAGGGGATGCTGGAGGCTTCAGTTCCTGCTGGAGACGTGTGACCACAAAAAAAACAATAGGAAAAGATGGAACAAGTTGAGGAAGCAATCTCGAGAATGTTCAGTTCATCACAGGCTCCCTGACCATGTGTTTTATGGCATGAAGCACTCAAGGCAGAATGTGACATTAAAGAAAATAAAGGGAATCTGTGACCAAATAATATTAGTGTGAAGGATTCTAATTGCACTACCTAGTTAGAGAAGATCATAAACCTCCAGTTAAGTGGGAAGTATATTTCCCAGATGCATTACTCTACACCCAGATTAACCATGTGTGAAATGATACCACTCACTTACCTTTCCTAACCACCTGAATTGTTGCTACCCAATAACTGGCAAGTTTGGCCTTTCTTAGCAGGAAATACCAAGCTATTCAACTCCATTTCAAAGGACATTTATGGCTTACCTACTATGTGCTAGATAAATGGGCGGGAACAGGATGAATATAAAGAGAAGTAGATCGCCCCTCAAGGAGCACACTGTCCAGTCAGAAAGCTAACAGAAAAGGAAGGGATTACAGAATGGGAACTATGTACTGAATAGGGATGCTAACATCTTGCCAGAGTGATGGGCAGCAAGCAAGAAAGAAAAAATAAAAACACAAATGATCAACTTACAGTTATACTAAATTTAGACTGAAGAACCTGATGGCGTCAAGAACTTTTGGATTAAAGCAGAATCTTTGGTTCAGAGAAAAGATACTTGAGGCATCTCCAAGGGGGAGGTTCATCAGCTGTTTTCAAAGAAATTGTATTTTTCACTTGCAAGTAGTAATTTACTGTATCTGTAGAGTAAAATCAGTTTGCTTTAGTCATTGCATGCATGATTAGTCAGTGAATTAGAAAATCATGCTTTAGTGGAACCTAATTTATTTAGTGAGCTCAATTTATTGGGAAGGCAACATGTCCAGATAAAATCTTTTTCAAAAATCCTTCCCCCCCAATCTTATTCTCTAACCACCAAATCCTTTTATCCTTCAAACGTCATCACCAGCTTCAAATGAGAGTAAACAAAAATGTTGAATTTGGACGTGAGTAAATGACAGGTTATCCTCCTGGTTTAATATGCCCTCCATATTTTATTTTTTATTTTTTTATTTTTTTATTTTGCAGTACGTGGGCCTCTCACTGTTGTGACCTCTCCCGTTGCGGAGCACAGGCTCCGGACGCTCAGGCTCAACGGCCATGGCTCACGGGCCCAACCGCTCCGCGGCATGTGGGATCTTCCCGGACCGGGGCACGACCCCGTGTCCCCTGCATCGGCAGGCGGACTCTCAACCACCGCGCCACCAGGGAAGCCCTGCCCTCCATATTTTAAATAATGATCTACTTGAAAAGACAAGATCGGAAATTTAAAAATAAAGCTACCAATTCCAGGTTTGGATAAGGAACTGAACACATAGCTCCTTTGTGCTCCCAGGACATTCCTTGATTCGGCCTGTTTTGTAGACTATCTCTTGTTCTTGACTGTGGCCCCCAAATGGTTCTAAGAATTCTGTGAATAGTTTATCCACATGCTCTCAAAGCTTGCTGCCTTTTGCCTGGACAAAGCAGCAGAACCTTGTTCCTTCCCTGTGAACTAAGTTTTGTACTTCGTGGTCTGAAGAGGCCAGAGTGAATCTCAGGAAATCAAACTGTTAGCTGGCCACTTTATTCTTTTAATTATTTTTATTTTATTTTAAACTTCTGGAGCTTTTTGTTTTTTGGCTGTGTTGGGTCTCTGTTGCTGTGCACGGGCTTTCCCTAGTTGCGGCGAGCAGGGGCTACTCTTCGTTGCCGTGCACGGGCTTCTCATCATGGTGGCTTCTCTTTGTTGCAGAGCACAGGTTCTAGGTACCTGGGCTTCAGTAGCTGCAGCACGCGGGCTCAGTAGTTGTGGCTCGTGGGATCTAGAGCGCAGGCTCAGTAGTTGTGGCACACGGGCTTAGCTGCTCCGCGGCATGTGGGATCTTCCCAGACCAGGGCTCAAACCCCTGTCCCCTGCATTGGCAGGCAGATTTTTAACCACTGTGCCACCAGGGAAGACCCCGGCTGGCCACTTTAAATAAAGATGATAAACTTTATTAAGTAACCAGTATCAAACCAGCTAGTTTTACTCATTTAGTCCTCAAAGTATAGCTGGGCAGGAGTATCTGTAGGCCCATTTTACAGACAAAGACACTCACTTGTGCAAAGTCAGATGGCCAAGAAATGGTAGAGTAGGATTGAAAACCATGTCTGCTCACTTCTTGGAAACATAATTAAGTAGGTGAAGGCAACAGAATTGAGATCCTGGTCTTTTTCATCCAAAACCTGGCTCCTGAAGGAAATAAACACCTCAACTGCTTTGAATCCCTTTGAAATGCTACTTAATATAAAATATTTGCTTAGAAAAAGACTCTTCTATTGAAAGATAACAAAGACTCTCTACTACCATCTATAGGGTATCCATTGTGTATAAGGTCTTATGCTGGAAATATGGGGTACAGACTTGGGGCCTCCGTGGCTCACAGTCTCATCAAAGATTGAAACAATCATAGACCAATGACTGGCTATCCACGTATATACACAACGAGGGTGGGGTATATTCATTTATTTATTAATTCAACAAATATTCATCATGACTGTTTTTTTGAGTATCTGAGCCTGTATTTACTTATATGAAAAATAAGGACCAAAGCATCCTTGCCTGCTTCCCCAGGCTGTTGCAGGGATTCATTTAAGGAATATGTAAAATCATTTGGATGATTATAAACTGCCCCACTGCCACACACTTCTTATTACACTGTGGCAATTCCACACAGAGGTTCAGAGCTTCCAGAGTTTGAATTCCTCTGCAATTACACGCTGCCCTGGGTGACCTAGGGCAATGTGTACTCTTGCTGTACTCTTGGGTACTCTTGTACCCCATCTCTCTTTTCAAAATTTTTTTTAATTGAAGTATAGTTGATTTACAATGTCGTATAAGTTTCAGGTGTACAGCAAAGTGATTCAGTTATATATATATATATAATATATATATAATATATATATTCTTCTTCAGATTCTTTTCCATTTTAGGTTATTACAAGATATTGAATATAGTTCCCTGTGCTACACAGTAGGTCCTTGTTGCTTATCTCTTTGGGTTAGCCAAGTGGTTCATTCGGGTTTTTTCCATGGGAAAACCCCAACGAACCTCTTGGCCAACCCAATATTTTATATATAGTAGTTTGTATCTGCTAATCCCAAACTCCTAATTTGTCCCTCCCCACCTTTCCCCTTTGGTAACTATAAGTTTGTTTTCTATGTCTGTGAGTCTGTTTTAGTTTTGTAAGTAAGTTCATTTGTATCGTTTTTTTCAGATTCCACATATAAGCGATATCATATGGTATTTGCCTTCGTCTGACTTACTTCACTTAGTATGATAATCTCTAGGTCCATCTATGTTGCTGCAAATGGCATTATTTTGTTCTTTCCTATGGCTGAGTAATATTCCATACACACACACACACACACACACACACACACACACACACACACTACATCTTCTTTATCCATTCTTCTGTCGATGGACACTCAGGTTGCTTCCATGTCTTGGCTATTGTAAATAGTGATGCAGTGAATAGTTGGGATAATCCGCCCTCTCTTAACCTGAGTGAATGCTTATTTCTTAACAACAAAAGTACCTGATGTACCCTTGGGGTATATGGGCTCTGGACACAAATGCAGCACCAAAACTAGTATTTCTAAGATGAAAGCCCCCAGGGTACAATATAAGGAGCATGCATTTGAGCATCCAGTAAACTAAATCCTGGCCTGCCATTCACTGGCGTGAGACCTTGGGTATATCATTCAAACTCTCTGAACCTTGGTTTCTTCACCTATAAAATGGGTGTATTAATATCAATTTCATAGAGTTGTCATAATAATTAAACGATATTCTCATTTATGAGAATATGGCTGTAGAACTTGGGTGTATTGGAACTGCTCAGTTAAATCGTGTAAGTGGAATGTTGGATACACAGGGCCGCCACCATTAATAAAACATAACTCTATTTCTGTTTCCACCATTTCTTTGAACTTGAATTAGTGAAGGTTATCTCAAGAAAGCTGTGAAGAATGGATAGGGCATGACTAGCTTTTGTCACCTCTTGTCTTCCCTATCACCTTCTCTTTGTTAACTGCTGTCTCATAGCAGGCTAGAAAGGTTGGTACTTGGCCAGGCAACTTCGGGACTGGCAGAAAAGCAAAGCACTGGCTCTTCCAGATGGTCCCTTGTGACCACATCCTTAATTGGTAGGCCTCCAGTGGGGTACATCCAACTCTACTTCCTCCTGAGGTCCTTCCCAGGCAGCCAAGAGGACCCCGCACCAGCCCTCTCTCGTAGGTCCTTATCCTTGGGAAATGCTCTGTGTTCATTCCCCAGCATATTCTGGAAATGCAGGCCTGTGCCAGCACAGCTGCCCTCTCCCAGAGATTGCACCAGAGCAGCTGGGTGACCCTTCTCTGGCCTTTGGTTTCCCTGGAAGGAGGCGGTCCCTGGGCCACAGTCCCCTTCGGCAGTTTTCAGGCCTGAATCAGACATCAGTCATCTAAATCTCCCAAACACAGGGGACACATTTCAAAGTTCTCCAAGTGTGTCTTGAAATCTCTTTCCACCAGACTTGTGGTGAAACCAGGGGTAAGCAAACTTCTGTAAAGATGAACTCTCCATTGTGGTGCCAAAGCAGCTATAGATGATATTTAAATAACTGAGGTGACTGTGTTCAGCCACATTTTATTTATGGACACTGAAATTTGAATTACAGTGAATTTTCGTAGGTCACAAGATATTTTTTATGTCCCTCCACATTTGACAAATGCAAAAACCATTATGAACTCACGGCCAAACCAGGCATTAGACCAGATCTCACCTGCATATTGTAGTTTCCTCACTCTGGGTTAGATAGTAGAATCCCTGCCCTCCCCCCACCCCCGCCCCCGCCCCAAAGAAAAGAAACAAAACACAAAATGAAGAGTCACCCAGGATGCAGGAACTCTCACCCAGAAAACCTCCTTGCCAGTCTGTTTACACAGCCTCACTCTCCACACTCCGGTCTCTTTTGATAACCTCAAAGGTGGGACGGGGGGAAGGGTGGAGGGGAGTCTGTTAAGAGTACCAGACAAGTTTATTGTACATGTTTTTTAAAAGTCTGCATATATACATTTGTCTCACTCACGTTGTTCTTTAGAATCTTTCATTTTGACACCTCAGTTGAAACAGACCAACAGAGTTCCGTTCTCGAAGCTCATTGCAATAACCATTACAGTCATTCCCATCATTACTGCCCAGAATTTACCATGAAGAGGCGAAGAAAGAAATATAGTTGGATGGAATAAATGGTAGAAATTCTGTTTTCTTCTCTTTCCATGCTGAAGTTGTTGATTCGTAGTGATCAGGAGGAAGCACATTTATTCTGTTTACCTAGCTGGGCTTTTCTTCTCTGTCCTAGAAGTAGGTCCCAGATGAGAGTTAGGGCATTTTTTTTCTCATTGTCAATTTAGTCACTGTTAGGAATATTGGCTTTGGGGAATAATGGGACATCTTTCAAGTTCTGCTTTGTCCACAGGAACAGAATCTGGCACTAGAGTCAATTGTCATAACTGTTTATGGGGCCAAGATATTTCAACTTCATGTGGACTGATTTTTGCATATTTTCAAAAGCAAGTTCGTTTTAAGTGTATTGTGGTAGCAAGTGTATATGTACTCCTGTGGAGGCCATTTTTGCTGAGTGGACTGCTTCAACACCAAGCTTCTTTCAGCTTTAATCATGTTTTAAACCTTGGAGACCATAGGATTTACAATTAAGGAAAAGGGAAGTTCAATTTAAAGGGAAAATGATAAAGTCTGGGTTTTTTAAACGAATCTCTTTTTCCTTCTGGAAGCATTACTCTGTTGTAATAAAGCTGTAGTATATCAAATGGATATTAATGTGCATCGTATCATGGGAGCAATTTCTGGGCCACATTTTTATATGAATACTCGTTCATAGAGTCACATAAGGTCTACCTTCTGACAAGTTCAAAGCACTGAGGAAACATGTCCTCATTCATTGGCTCCACATCTCAGAGAGTCAGGAGGGTACAGAAGTAATTTTTCTTCCATTTTTCAGGTGACGAAACTGAGGCCCAGAGAGATTTTGGCAGAAATAGGAGCCGCACAGCAGGTAAGAAAAGCCTCAAATGTTACTTCATTTACAGACCTGCTCACCCTTTCACTTGGGCAGTGGTGGATGTTCTTCAAAACAGGGCCATAGAACACTTTCTCATATGTAAATGTACTTAAAGTAAAGCGTTTTTTAAAAATTTATTAACATTCCAAACCTGTGAAGCAGTAATAATATTTTCTAGATTAGAATCAGAATATTCAGATTCAAAGAGACCTCCGAGATCATAAAATTCTGCTCATTCATTATACATTGGGGAAAATGAGGCCCAGAGGGAATAAAAGATGTTCCCAGGTTATCCAGCTAATTGAACGCTGAAAGACCAGGTCTCTTGACATTTTGTGACCTTTTCACTAGACTCAGGATGGCAAATAACACTCTCTCATTTAGTGCAAGTAGCAGACATCAATAATCAATCACCCTACTCTTTTCTGCCAAACCTTGTCACAGTCTCACAGTCATTCTAAACATAGTCCAGGCAGTCATAACTAATTACTCAGAGCTGATGCTAGAAATAAAACCCGTTTTTCATCCATGATATTAAAATGCCAAATATAATTTTTAAAGCTATTTATTGATAGGGGCATATTATATAGCAGGCATGGTATTCACAGTATTTAACTGCAACCTCACAACAGCTCTATGCAGTTGGCATTATTAGAGTTATAGAAGCTGAAGTTCAGGGAGATTATATAACTCACTCAAGGCCACAGTAGAGACTTGTAGTCAGCTAGAAGCTAGTAAGTAGCAGACCAAAGATTTGAATCTAGGTCTTTAAAAAATGTATAAGTGTATTTGAATAGATAGATACACATACATATATCAGTTTCACTTAAAGGTTCTCTATATCCCATCTCATTCCCTTTAAAATATTTTTAAATTTTTTAATAAAAATTGTATGTATTTAAGGTGTACAATATAATCTGATAGACACATACATTGTAAAATGATTACTATAGTTGAGCTAATTAATGTATCTTCTCATCACACAGTTACCACTTTTGTATGTGTGATGAGTGCACCTGAATGTATCCTCTCAGCATATTTCCACTGTTTTACACACTATTGTTAAATAGTCATCATTCTTCTATGTTAGCTCTCTAGACTTACTCATCTGACACAATTACAAATTTATACACTTTGACCAACATCTCCCATTTCCCCTGCCCCTCCCAGCCACTACTAACCACTGTTTTACTCTCTGCTTCTATGCATTTGCACTTATTTTTTTCTGAGTCCACATATAAGTGACATCATACAGAATTTGTCTTTCTGTGCCTGGCTTATTTCACTTAGCATATTGTCATCCAGGTCCACCCATGTTGTCACAAATGGCAGGATTTCCTTCTTTCTCAAGGTTGAATAATACTCCATACTATATATATACAGCACATCTTTATCCATTCATTCATCAACAGACACTTGGGTTGTTTTCATATCTTGGCTGTTGTGAATAATGCTGCAGTGAACATGGGGGGGTACAGATATCTCTTCGAGACACTGATTTCATGTCCTTCATATATATACCCAGAAGTGGGATTTGCTGGATCATATGGTAGTTCTATTTATAGTTTTTTGAGGTATCTCCATACTGTTTTCTGTAGTGGCTGAACCAATTTATAGACCCACCAACGATGTACAAGGATTCCCTTTTCTCCACATCCTCAAAAATACTGGTTATCTTTTGTCTTTTTGATAATAGCCATTCTAATAGGTGTGATGTGACATCTCATTGTGGTTTTGATTTGCATTTCCCTGATGGTTAGTGACATTCCTCACCTTTCATATATCTGTCAGCCATTTGTATGCCTTCTTGTGAGAAATGTCTATTCAGGTCCTTTGTCCGGTTTTTAATCGGGTTATTTGTTTTCTTGCTATTGAGTTGTTCAGTTCCTTATATATTTTAGATACTAACCCCTTATCATATGTATGGTTTGCAAATATTTTCTCCCATTCTATAGGTTGTCTCCTCACTCGGTTAATTGTTTCCTTTGCTATTCAGAATCTTTTTAGTTTGATGCAGCCCATTTGTCTGTTACTGCTTTTCTTGCCTGTGCTATTTGGGGACCTCCAAAAAATCATTGCTCAGACCAATGTCAAAGTTTTTCTCCTATGCTTTCTTCCAATAGTTTTATGGTTTCAGGTCTTACATTTAAGTTTTATATCCATTTTGCTTTGATTTTCATATATGGCATGAGATAAAGTCTAATTTCTTTCTCCTACATTATATCACTCCCTTTTTTAATATAAATTTATTTATTTTATTTATATTTATTTTGGGCTGCGTTGTTTGTTGCTGCGCGTGGGCTTTCTCTAGTTGCGGCGCACGGGCTTCTCATTGCGGTGGCTTCTCTTGTTGCAGAGCATGGGCTCTAGGCGCACAGGCTTCGGTAGTTGTGGCGTGCGGCTCAGTAGTTGTGGCACACGGGCTTAGTTGCTCCGCGGCACGTGGGATCCTCCCAGACCAGGGCTCGAACCCATGTCCCCTGCATTGGCAGGCAGATTCTTAACCACTGAGCCACCAGGGAATACAGTTTTTTAAATCATCTTCATCTTATTTTTTCCCCTTCAATTTTCTTCACTTTGGATAGGTGGGTTACCTTGTCCTCACGGAATTTAACACGAAGATCAGATGCTCCAAGTTCACTGAATTAGAAACGCAAAGACTGTCTTTGCAGTCTCCCCTCAGTTGTAACTTGCTGCAGGTTAGAAATGGCCTTTTATTGAAAGGCATATTTGGTGGAACAAATAAACCACCTTTTGTTAGGGATTTGCTGTGGCTCTCCCCCAGGTCTACCCCCTCACCACATCCATTTCCAACCCCCTTATACGACTTCCTCTGCTTCCCTGTCCTCAAGTGAACATGAACAAATGCAGTCCTGCTGTGTCTGGCCTTTTTAATGGAGCTGGGGCCAGGCCAAAATAAAGTATTCCAGCTTTTTCTAGCAATTCACCAGCAAAAGGATTCAGAAGGATTTATAGCAATTTTCACTATATGTGAATGCCACCAGGGTAGCTTAAGAGATTGGGCATACATTCTGGAAACTTTTGCCTTTATCTTGCTAAATCAAAAGGAAAAACAAAAAAGAACAAAACGAAGACCCAGGAGAAGTAAACGTTATACTGCCTACCTGGTTTTTTAGCTGTCTCTAAATTAGTTAATGGTCCATCCAAGCCCATGAGAGTAAAGTCCACGAAAGATCACAACAACTTTTCTGGACACAACAGCTTTTCTGGACATAGAAGTAAATCCACTGAGATGATCTTTCCTCATCAAACACGGCCAACCTCTGCTGACCCAGCTCGGCTCCTAGATGAGAATCTGGGAATTCCCATTAATGCCTCATAACATTAGCACATGGCCTTAAGCCCGCTTACTCACAAAAGAGACCTAGTTTCTAAACACCACGGGTCCCTCTCTGCAGCTTCTATTTGAAGTCAAGGGAAATAGATGGCCTTAGAAGATCCTCTTGAAAGAGTAAACTACATTTATCTTCCCAGTAAAGAAGATGAAAACAAACATCCTTAGTGTTTGCATATCGAGAGCCGAGACTCTGGCCCCTCTGGCAGAAGCGAAACACTTGGCCTATTTCTGGACTGTATTTGAACAGTTTCAGTTGCCTTGTTGTACCTGGCTCCTTAGAAAGATAAACGGCCTCCCGGCCCCCAAGGGTGTTGGCTGTGACCGCTTGCTTTGCCAGTGTAAAAATGTAAGCTACCGAGAAGAGTCCATCCTATCTAAAGGTGTAGGCTTTGTCAGTAAACAGTTTATCCTGCATCTTGTTAGTACTGAGAGGTATTTAATGTAAAGTCTGAATTATTCAAGCCTCGTGCAGCATTTAGAAACACAGCTGCACCTCCTGGTGTCCTGCTGAAGTTCCCTTGTTGGGTCTCTATTAAGATCATGTAACAGTAGTGTGTTGGGAAGAAAAGGTAAATAGTTATTGATTTCATTATTTATATACAGCTGTGTTTGTAAGCACGTGGTAGCCTGGGTAGGTGAATGCCGTCTGTGATTCTTTGGTTCAGCTGTGCAGCTGCCGTGACTCAAGAATCAGTGAGTCGTGACAGACATTTTAAAGTGAAATTTGATCAGCATAGACAGCCGATCTAAATAATCAAAGCAGTTTATAGTAAGTGCCATAGGAATCCTATACTGACAGCGTATTAACTTAGAGGAGAGAGAGATCCTTTCTGTCTGCCTTCAATGATGCTGAAAGACTTCTCAGAGGATGTGGCATTGGAGGTGATTATTGGGTGGTATTTCACCAGGCAAAGATCACAGAGAGGACATTCCAGGCGGGACAGTTTAAAAGCCAGGCCTGATGTCTAACTGTATATAATGTATATGCCTGCACCTCAATCTGCTTCATCCTGGTTTTTTCCTGGCTTTTCTTTCTAGACTCGCATATCCTGACTACACTTTTAAATCTATCCTAAATCCTAGTTATGAGTTCTGTCCTTGGGGGCAGTGATCATATCTGTGTCCTCTGTGACTTTATACACACTGTTATTATACTTGGAGTGTGGTATGAGTTGAGTAAATATTTACTGAATAATATTTACTCGGGCCACAGTCTGCTTCTTTTCCTTTCCATTCCCAGCCTACCAACCATTCATGTTTGCCTCCCATCTGCTGCCATTCGCCATGAGTTAGACTTGAGAGGTGGTTTGCATACATTTAATGGAGGGATGGATGCAGCAACTTGGTGATGCTGGTGGCAGAAACAGTGCCCACAGCTCTGTAGACATGCTCACCTTACAGCGAGTATTGTTGTATGCAAGTAATTTGATTTTCAGAATAGAATTAAAATAGCCAGGCACAGGGCTGAACCCTTCTTGTGTCTTATCTGATGGAATCATCTCAACAGCACTGTGAAGTTAGGGCCAGTATCCTCATCATGCTGTAGGTGATACAAATAAGGCCCAGAGAGAAGAAATCACTTGCTCAGCGTTCACCGAGATTGTACTCAAGGTAATGGGGAGTTGCTCGTCTGCACGTGTCACTTCAGAACCAGAGTTATTAAGTCTGTTCAACAATGAAGGCTTTATTTCGTTCCACAGCAAACAGCAAGGTACTTGCTAGACCTCTCGTGAGAGCCCGCCTGACCCCCATGCAGTGGAGAGAAAGAGGAGCAGAAGGAGGAAGGTGGAGGGAGAAGGGACACACAAGGTGCCCCAGTCAAGGGCTGAAATTGGTTCACATCTGCATAAATTTTCTCTGGACCATTTTGTTGCTACCTGAATTGCTTCCCTACATTTCCAGTGGCTTAATGAATAAAATAGTGCAGGAAATGCAAGTTCCTTAAGTGAAGTCTAAATGGCAAGGCCAAAGCTGCTGGGCAGTGTATTCTAGAATCATCTCTGAAGTACTTTTGCTGATCTGTTGTGTGTTTATTCCCACTATTGCTTGCCAACATCTGATCATATATAACTGAGAACTATCTAGAAATACCTTCCTTCTCCTGGTATCTGCTAGGGCACTGGTACCCCCAGCAGTACTATGAAAACAGGCTTAGCGAATAACAAATCTTGGCCTCAAGAGTCAGCCAGGTCTGCAGCCGACTGTGATTCCATCCCCTCTGGATAAACCGTTTCTTGGAAACTGGGCCATCTTCTGTCTTCAGGAGAGGGTTCATACCCATATTGGCTAGTACCTTGATTATTACTGAACACTGGACAGGGATTATCAGAACGAGAGAGCTTGACGCAAGGCAGCTCATACCTAAGAGGGAGAGAAGGAGAGACAGAAAGGTTCTATGTACCTGTCTACACCAGGCTTTGCTGCAAAGGCCTGCGTGGAATTAGAACTTGAGGTTTTTGAGGTCTCTCTCTGGGGAGATGAAGATTTTGAAAGTCTCAAGGAATTTTCACGAATTTAAGTTTGGAAATTTTTTAGTAAATTTAAAATTTAGTAACTTTACAAGTAAAGGGAGTGAAAATATGCCTCTAGCAAGAATGTTTTGGGGTTTTCTCTTTTAAAGAAGAGGAAATAAAGCCCAAAGTATATTAAGGAATTATCTAATTTCAAATTGAAATTAGGAGGTAGCTATAAATTATCTTGTAAAGGTATATCTTACTTTGAGAAATAAATAGGAAACATATTCTTTCCCTTCTGCCTCCCTCAGACTTATCCCTCCCAACTCTGTTCTGTTTTGGTTTTTTCCCCATGACTCTTTCATAGAATGACTCTTTCATAGAATGACTCTTAAAATTGCTTCTTGCAGCCTGACCTTCTTGCCAGCCAAAATCAATCCCTCGTGTTTCTCTGCATCCGCAGTGGCCTTGCTACATCACAGTGTATAGCAAGGAAAGTCACTGTGAGGAAAGGCCAATGAGATTCCTCACACTGGGCTCAGTTCTTCTATTACGATTCAATTAAACTGTTTATCTAGTTACTGCCGCTCAAACGTCTGTCTGGAGTCTGAGGTCGCTGCAACGTGCCAAGTGGGAAAATGGCCTCTTAAGCCTCCCGCTTCCCCTGATCCTTCCTACGTCACAGTGTGGGAGAGGCAGCCCGAGTGGGAAGGACCAGGGGTCCGAACAGAACAGAGGGGCCATGAGGTCACGGGGGTATCCAGGGCCAACGGGGCAAAGACTAGATGGTTTTAGACGTTTATACCAACTTGCTTCCAAGGGGCTGAATATTTCGAGAGGTGGGGGAGGGGAGAATGGAGGGAAGAAAGCAGTCCTGTTTTGTTTTGTTTTGTTTGGTGGTACGCGGGCCACTCACTGTTGTGGCCTTTCCCGTTGCGGAGCACAGGCTCCAGACGCGCAGGCTCAGCGGCCATGGCTCACGGGCCCAGCCGCTCTGCGGCATGTGGGATCTTCCCGGACCGGGGCACGAACCCATGTCCCCTGCATCGGCAGGCGGACTCTCAACCACTGCGCCACCAGGGAAGCCCAGCAGTCCTGTTTTAACCCGTCTGCTACACTACGTCAGAGTGAGCTTCCAAAACCGCCAACCTGATCAGCCCCTGCCCTGCTTAAAACTTCTAAGACCCCTCTTGACTTCTGAGGAATCACAGTGTGGCCACAGCCTACTTCTCTGGTCTGGCCATTTTTGCAGATCCATACACCCCAGCTGTCCCAGGACTCACCGTGCTCTCTCTTATCTCCCTGTCTTGGCACAAGGAGTCCTTCTGCCTTTGCCTCCCCTGACTTCTCAGCCTTGTTTGGTTAACTCCTCTGTGTCCCTTTTGTCTCACCTCGGGTGTTGCCTTCCTCGGGCTACCTCCCCAGATCCCACCACCACCATCGTATCTGGGACAGCTGCTGTGGTCTGTGTCAGGGCTTGGAAAACTTTCTCTGAAGATCCAGTCTGTAAATATTTTAGGCTGCTCAAGCCTGCCATTGAAGCAAGAAAACCTACACCAATGAGCTAGTCCAAGTTCCAGTGAAACTTTATTGACCAAAGTAGATGGTGGGCTAGATTTGGCCCATGAGCTGTAGTTCACCAACTCCTAATCTCAGTTCCCATAGTTTCTTAAGCTTTAGTCTATGAAGACCCTAATCAGAGACCGTGAACACCTAGGAGACAAAATTAAGTCTTTCATCTCTGCGTTCCCAGTGCCTGACACAGGGCCTGGGGCCTGCACAATGTGCGGTGGCCGTTGAGAACATGCGTCATTGGGTAAAGGACTGGAGAAGGCCCAGTCAGTCAATCTTCTGTGACTACCGCACTCTTCCACAATCAGTCCTTTCTCCCTAAGACAGAATAGGAAATATTTTCTAAAATGCTTAAAGTTGTCTTTGGATTTTGGTGGCGGGGGGGGAGGTAGATTAGTTAGTAGAAAGATAGTGTTTTTGTGTCCTTTGAAGGGGAAACAAGGACGCAGGAAATTTCTTCCTCTCAGATGTGTAGGCCCTGAATAACTGGCTCTTCTAAAGATTCCAGATTATAATTGGTAAGCCTTCCACCTCCCAGGGTGCTGGCAGGATCTGTTGAGCCTCATTCCTTGGGCCTGCACACAAGGGCTGTCAGCAGTCTGACCCCTCCAGTATCTTGCTGAGACACATTTCTGTCCATTGCATCCTGCCATGTTTCCAGCAAGCCTGGGCAGTTCCAAGGCAAGCATTTCTGGCTGTTTCTCTAAAGCAGTGACAACAGGCTGTGCTGTTTGAACAGCCCTGTGTGTATCCAGGGACCTTATGGGGAGTGAGGGAATTCCCTTTCCTCCCTCAGTAGTTCACAACCCAATGAACTTTAAAATGCTCTAATTCCTCAACAACTACCACAAGAACAAAATCCATGTCCTGCAGCTGTTTGAAGAGGTAGAAGGAAGGAACAGTGGGATTGGCAAAAAGACAGTGAGCTTTTGTTCTTTGTTCCTGCCGAGTCCACACCCCCTTTCTTCTAAGTGTAAATACCTTTGTTTTTATGGAGAGAAGCCCCCCTTTCCCTCTCTCAGTTCATATGGTCTGGATGAGAGAAGACCAAGCACTGTGGTCCAGGGGTGGATGCAGGATTCAGGCCTTGCCAGGCCGTGTCTTCCATCTCCTAGTCCACAGAGACAATCTCAGAGGGATGAGGCTTCTGACTCAGACAATCTCAGAGGGATGAGGCCAATTAGAAGCACCCCTGATACTTCTGATGGGAATCCTGGGAAGATTTAGGTGAGCTGAGAGGATAACATGTAAATCAGGAGCAACTGGGCACCCACTTTGTCAACAGAGAGGGATGCAGAGCTGAGAGACAGAGAGCTGATGACTTTGCTTCAGCCCCTGATCCAGTCCCAGTCGGAGATTAACATCCCCCTGAAATTTTCAGGATTGTGAGCCAGTAAACTCCCATTTTTTGCATATGTTGGTTAACGTCAGGTTTCCATCTGTTGTGACTACAAGCATCCTAATAGAAAAAATGCTTACACACTCAAATCAAGTACCCAGGACAGAATGTTAGAACTTACTGAAGCTTGGGATTCCCCATTCCAGGAATGGAATTTTCTGCCATCAGTTTAGCTGGCATCTCATCCTGATACCTTCTCTTGTGATAAGCAAGCATGTAGGTGATGACCCACTTTCTTGCACTGGGGTCTTTATAGAGCCAAAGATGGACTGGGGACAATTTGGGTTCATGAATTTAAATGCAGGAGGGTTGGCCTCCACTGATGGACAATATCTATTGATCCATGGTGGAGATTTCCCTTTAGGGTCATTGAATAGTAAAGCTAGAAGAGGCCTCTGACCATACGGTCTGGCCTCCTCATTTCATAAAGGATGAAAGTGAGGCCCACAGACAGCAAGAACATTTACTGATGCTGCATGTGTGATTCAGAGGCCGAGACAGCATTAGAATTTGGGTCTCCTGACTCTCACCCCTTTATTCCACCAAGTCCCTGGCCCAGCTGTTGTAACCTGTACTATTTTCCCATTAATGAGAGAATATGACAGTTTCCTTGAAGAAAGGTAGAGCCTGTAACCATGTGCTTAGAAAGGTGAGAGTAAGGTGGAAAGAAAGCTGGACTTCGAGGCAGAAGAGGTATGCCTGACCTTGGGCCAATCACTTGGTCCTTTGAAGACCCAGTTTCCTTGTTTGGAAGATGAGGGATGGAACCAGCCCTTTTCATCTCTCAGGATGTTGTGATGAGCAAGCGATAGCATGTGTGTCACAGTGCTTCCTGTGCTGTTCAGTATGACTCTCTCATTCATTCAGCAAATTATCGGGGGCCTAGTCTGTGCTCAGTACACATACAGCAGTTAGCAAAACATTGATCCATGCTGTGATGAAGCTTGTATTTTAGCATGGGGAGACAGAATAAACAAGGCAAACATAACTGGTAAGTCAGAGGGGAGAAGTGTTACGGAGAAAGAAAAGCAAGGAAGAGGTACAGGGGATACAGATATACCTGGCTGGGCAGAGAAACCTCACTGAGGAGGTGACAGCCGAGCACCAATGACCTAGGAGAGAAGAAAGGACCAATCCTACAAATGAGGGAAGCAAACCTCAAGCAGCACAAACAAAAATCGTTTGAGCCCAGAGGTGGAAGCCATCCAGCCTTGCTTTGTACAAGCAACCTCCCTTCTGTGAAATCATAGCTTCTTCAAATGCATTCCAACCTCCCGAATCTACTTGGTCAGCTAGTAAGCTGTGCTCAAATATGTATCCGGTTGCATTTCCCAAGGTGGGAAAAATAATAGATAGGGGTAAAGAAAAAGAGATAGTTGAAGAGTGGGGAGTATAAGCTGGCATACTCGCTTTTGAGGGGAATCTAGCGATATCATTGATATCCTTCCCCACAGAATTTCTACTTCTAGGATCTTATACTAAGAAAATACTGTAATTAAGGATGTGTGCAATGACTTGGCTAAAAAAATATTCATTTATCTCAGCCTTATTTATAACAGTTCAACATTTGAAACATCCTAAACATCCAACTGTGTGGAACTGGCAATAAAGTACGGTATTTCTACCAGAAATTCCAGGAATGGCCGCATTTCGACTGACTTGGTTCATTAACCTATCCCTGAATTAGTCTCTATGACTAATCACTGTTTAGTAAGGAGCAGTTCTGTGCAGCTGTTTGTCAAAACGTGATGCACTTAAAATGGGTGCTTTTTATTGTGTTTGTGTTTTACTGTCAACAGAGTTTATTCAAACAAAACAAAAGATAGAGGTGTTCTATTAACATGAGAGATTTTTATTTGGGAAAAAAACAAATGACAAAATGGCTGTACTACATTATCTGACATATGCCATATATGAGCTAAAGTAAAGCCTAGAAGAATATACTCCAAAATGTTAACACATTTTCTGAGTAGTGGGCTTTGAGATGATTCTCATGATGTTTCTGTTAAGTAATTTTTTACTGGAAAAATTAACACATGGTCCTGGTTTCAAAAAAATCACAATACAGATGGAATACAGAATACAACAAATCTATCTCCTTCAAATAACCACTTTTTCATAGTTTCTTGAGTGGTCTTCCAAATTTTTGTTTGTATACACAGGCACTTATGTGGGTATCTGGGGTTTTTGTGGTATAAATGAGCCTTTTGAGAACACAAATACAAGCAAACTAATCATACTGCTGTGCACCTTGCTTTTCCCCCTTAGTTCATCTTAAATATAATTCAACATCAGCACTTAGAAATCTGTGCCATCCTTTCAAATGATTGCAAATGATTCCATTATAGGGATGTCCTAGAATTAATCAGTCTCCCTATAAATGAACATTGAGATGGTTTTAATTCTTTTGCAAATCTCACATGTTGACCTTTGTCTTTATTGGATGTGCCTCTTTGGGCACACAGGTAACTATTTCTCCATGATCGACGCCTGAAAATGGTACAGCTAGGTCCTAGGAGATATATATTCTTATTTTCATTGCCCATTCCTATATTTAATATTTTCTAAAATTCCATGTTCCATGAGTATTTCTAGAAAGTAAGTTTCTTGAAAATGTCATTGGAGAGCCCACAGCCCTTTCAAAAATCCTCGTTAGGCTCAACCATTGTTCCTTTGACCCTGAGAGAGAAGGTGCTGTGTGCTGGCGTTATCGCCATACCCAAAGGACACATTCTTATTGGGTTGCTGAATTTGAGAGGACGGTGGCTGGCATCTGCATAACAGCCTCGATATATAGTCCCTCTTATCATGGCAGACAATCTGAGGGCTCCTTCCCAACAATGTACACCCGTTTAATAAAGCAGCTGGCAAAGACAAGCTACTGGCTGAAAGAAATGGAAGCGTATGTCTGATATCTTTGGCATCAGAACGCCCAGAGAGAGGTAGAATGGTCAAAAACCCATAAAACTTCCATAGCCTATTAAGAGTGGCATGGCAGGCATGGCAGAAGCTAAGAACAGAAGAGGTAAACTTGTCCGAAAAAATGGTCAGACTGAAGTTCCATAGAGTTTATTGTTGGAATGGAACAGCTTAAAGTCATTAAGAATCTGATTGCCAAGCCATGTAAGTGAGCCAGGGTTGAAGCAACGTACAAGTGACAGACACTTCTCATCGCAGCTGGCATCTCAGTAGAAATCTGTTAATAACATCAAGAAAAGGGCACTAAAACGACTGTCTAAACAGGATGGAATGAAAGCATATTTGGCGTGTTTCCTCACAGGACAGAAGGGCAAATGTTGGCAACTTTCTCCAAATGACAGGAGATGAGTCTGCTTAGAACATCCAGACATGGGATTAAAATAACGTTGTCCAACTAATCATTTTCCATTCCTTGGTATGCTTCCTCGGCTGATAACCTCTTTTCAGCTTGTTTAAAAATATATTGTTTTGCTTTGTGATTGCACCTCAAAAAATTGTTTGGTTTGCAGTATGTTTACATTGATACCAGAAACTAATCTCAGAAGATTAATTTACATGCGGAAATAGCTCAGATATTGGATAAAATACATTTAGAAGCCAAGAAGTAAGAGAGTAGTAAAGGTTTCAAAACAGCTGATAGAATGAAGAGCTTCAGATACGTATACGTTTTCTCCACTGTCCACTGGCTACATGGCACTATCTTTAAAGTAATTAAAATTAGGTAAAATTTAAAATTCAGTTCCTCAGTCACACTGATCACGTTTTAAGTGCTCAAGGGCCATATGTGGCTGCTGTTTCCCATCTTGGGCAGTGCAGGTCTAGAACATTTCTTTCATCATAGGAAGTTCTATTGGACAGCACTGGATTAGACCTTGGAAATAATTCTCAAAGACACTCTTTGCCTGCCCAATTCCACTGGTTCCATCTGTCTTTCAGAATGCCGCCACTCGTCAGCTTCACCTTATTTTCTTGCTTTGCGTGTCACCTGGTGAAAAGTAGGAACAGCAATCGTTTGAATTACTGGAAGCTCTTGGAGGACGGAGATAATGTCCTATCTTTTATGCCTAACACATTTCTAGAACATAGTTGGTGCTCACTAAATGTTTATTGACTGAGTTAACAAAGAAGAGATGAAAGAAGGGAGAAAGCATCTTATATTAGAAGTAAGTTTAATTTTCTAGACAAGACAGCTTATTGAAGGATACACACCAAATGATAAATCAGAGTTCATTTGGACATCAAAGAGAGCATTGCTGTCAAGCCTTAGTATAGCTTACTTAATGACATTTCTGTTTTCCAAAGCCTTTTCTGTCTAAAAACTAGATCATTCTTCCCCCAGGGAAAGGGAGATAGATTGGCCCAGAATGCTACTCTGAATCTCATTTTTTACCATCGTCAGCCCTCTTCACTTCAGCGTACTTTCCTAAGAAGATACAATCTCCCCAATTCCAGATTCTAGGGTGCCTGTTTCATGGTAGTTTCTATGGAATCACCTTAATTTTACAAGAAAATGCTCTGAATCACCGTATTAGGCAGGCTGGATTTACAGTGCTATCCCATACATAGATAATCTCACACATGGTCTGTGGGCTTTCCTGGCAAGAGGGAAGCATGTGGTTCTGGAAAGAACACAGGACTTGCACTGTCCACACATGGGTTTGAATTATGGCTCTGTCACTAGCACCCGTGCACGTTATCAAACTCAGTGTCCCAGTTTCCTCGTTGGTGCAACCCAATTTGGAGAATCATTGTTAACAATCAAAATAATGCCATCAATGCCCTGCCGCCTTCAAAAGTGACTGACCCATAGAAGGCCCTTGATAAATGATAGCTACTCTTAAAATGGTGATTGATAGATAACTTGGATCAAAGAATATGGCCTTCCTCACCTGAACACTTTTTTTCTAACTTCGTCCTTAGATTTCAAATGCCACCTTACTTTGGAATGCGCCCACTGCTGACCAGTGGATGAAATCATTAAGTTTTATTTGTCTCTCTTCCACTGTTTCTCCTTAGACTGAATAGCAGTGTGTGGTAGGAAAATTCTAAGGTGCCCCCATGATCTTTATCCCCTAGTATTACTCCCATGATTACATGGTAAAAGGGATTTTGTAGATGTGATTAAGGTTACTGATCAGTTGACCTTGACATAGGGAAATTATCTGAAAGGACATAACCCACTCACATGCATTCTTCAGAAGCAGAGAGTTTTCATCAGCTGGTGGCAGAAGGGTCATCACATAAATTCAAAGTGTGAACAGGATTGGACGCAAGAGAGAAATTCTGTTGCTGGCTTTAAAGTTGGAGAAGGCCATACGGAAGGGGCCTGGGAGAGGCCTCTAGGAGCTGAGAGCAAATCCCCAGATGACAACCAGCAAAAAAAAAAAAAATGGTGACCTGGGTCCCACAGCTGAAAAAACTGGAATCTGCCAACAACTGGAAAATCTTGGAAGTAGATTCTTTCCAGAGTCTCCAGATAAGACCCCAGTCTGTCTAATACCTTGATTTCAGCCTGGTGAGACCCTAAGCAGAGGATCTCTCCGAGACTTCTGATCTGTAGAACTGTGAGCTAACAAATGAATGTTAAGGCACTAAGTTGGTGGTATTTTCTTATACAGCAATAGAAAACCAATGCATAGGAGGTGGAGATGGGACTTGGGGAGAAAGAATTGGATGAAAGAGGCCTGGGGCAGGCTTCAGAAGTGAATAAGGAGAGATGGGAAGAAACTGAGCCAGGGAAAGAGGGAGTAAAAATGATGTTGTAAACTTTGCATAATAAATGAAAGACTGTGGAAGTGCAGAGAGGCAAACCTGAGAAGGCCTCATATTGCCTTAGACGTGTGCCTAAGGAGAGAGAGAAAATGAAACAGCACTCCTTATTTCATAACACACAAAGGGATAAGACATGTAGATGCAGGGAGAACACCTTTTGAACACGAACACAACCATCTGTAGGCCAAGGAGAGAAACCTGGAGTAGATCCTTCCCTCTAAGCCCTTGGAAGAAACCAGCCTGCTGACATCTTGATTTTGGACTCCTAGTCTCCGGAACTGTGAGACAGTACACTTCCGTTGTTTCAGCCACCCAGTCTATGGCATTTTTTTACGCAGCCCTAGAAAACTAATGCCAAAATCTCTTTTAGTTTGCTACGGCTGCCGTAACAAAGGACCACAGACTGCGTGGCTTAAACAACAGAAGTGAACTATCGCACAGTTCTGGAGACTAGGAATCCAAAATCAAGGTTGGCAGGGTGGGCTCCTTCTGAGAGCTGTGAGGGAAGGATCTCTTCCAGGCCGCTCTCCTTGGCTTGTAGACGACCATCTTCTTCCTAGGTCTGCTCATAATCATCTTCCCTCCACGCATGTCTCTGTGTTCAGATTTCTCCACTTGTAAGGATACCAGTCATAATGGATTAGGGCTCCCCCCACAGTGACCTCATTTTAACTTGATTGCCTCTGTAAAGACCCTATCTCCAAATAAGGTCATATTCTGGGATACTGGGGGTTAGAATGTAAACATTTGGCTAATGTATGACTTTTAAGGGTAATATGTTACCTTTAAAAATACTGTTGGCTTGGGCTTCCCTGGTGGCGCGGTGGTTGAGAGTCCACCTGCCGATGCAGGGGACGCGGGTTCGTGCCCCGGTCCAGGAAGATCCCACACACCGCAGAGCGGCTGGGCCTGTGAGCCATGGCCGCTGAGCCTGTGCGTCCGGAGCCTGTGCTCTGCAACGGGAGAGGCCACAACAGTGAGAGGCCCGCATACCGCAAAAAAAAAAAAATACTGTTGGCTATACATGAAGGTCGTGGTGGGCAGAGCCTCATACTGGGTCAGTGTGACCTGAAGCCAGTCCTCATAGTTCTGACTCTGTGACCTTAAGCCACATCACGTCTCCATACCTGCTTCCCCATCTTTAAAACAATATCCTTTCTAACACTCAGTGATTTTATCTTCTTATATCATTCTGCACTTACTAAAATACTTCAAACTATGCAGAAATGGGGCAGCTTAATTTAGCAGTCATTGAATACACACCTTCTCTGGGCCAAGCACTCTGCTAGGTGACAAGGACACAGAAATGGGTGTGGAACAGCAGTTGACCTCAAGAAACTCCCAATCGAGTGGGCTCTAGGTGTCATATTTTTAAATTGGCAAATGAAAGAAAGTCTACCCATTAATTGTGGGAATTTGGTGTATATTAACTCTCCTTCTCACTCTAAACTCATTGCATGAATACAGAATGATGCTAATCCTTCTAAGATCAGAAGAATCGAAAACACAGCTGAATTGTAAGAGTGGAAAGCCATCTAAAATGTATTGGTGACTGACTATGCATCGGGTATTTTACTTCCATCCTCCTCTAATACTCAAAATTATTCCAGGCAGAATTTGTCTAAGAAAAACCCAAGTCCGAGAGCAAAAGGCAAGGGAGAAAAATCCAACTCCCTTAGTGGTATTATGAGGAATTCCTGTGGAGTCTTTGTACCTTATATGTCAGCATAGTGGAACCACCTATATATCAAAATGACATTGAAAAAATATATTTTAAGGTCTCCATAGTGAACATAAAAGCTATCAGCCACCTGAATACATAATAACACCAACTGCTGCTTTACACTCGCAGCAGAGTTTAAAGGTGAACCCTAAGTAGACGCATAAATAAGAGCACAGTAACCAATGGAGAAGATTGAGATTGGATTTAGAGCTACGAGGGCTGAAATCTGCCTTGGACATTTCTAATGACTGCTGGACAGAAGATAAGTGATCTGTGTCTTAGTTACAGACTTGAAGGTACATCGGACCCATTAAAAGGTAATTTGGGAAATAATAGTTATGATAATAATGTTAATGAAATAATAATAGCACTTCTCTCTGACCTTGGCTGGGTGATGGCTCCAGCCGGCTTCCTCTGAGCCCAGCCATTTAGCTTGCACTAGCTTTCAACTGCTCATCACAGCATCTGTACTCATTCCCAGAGCTGGCGGGCAACCTCCTACCTTTGAACTGAGTAAATAAACATGACAGTGAGCCCTTCAATGAATGCCCACCCAGGGTTATTATAAAGGCTTTAGGCCAGTCTGTCCTAAAACTGCAGACAGATTTAAGGTGCTTTGCCATTTACTGGAATCCCACGTTGAACGGGAAGACTTATTGGGGCCAGTGATTCTAAAATAATAAATACAAAAGACATGGGAGTCAAATCCAAACCCGCACCAAACTGCCTGGCAGGTTGCAGAGCAAATCTAAACACACAGCCTTCTACAGGAGCAAATGTAGAGAAAACCCACCAAGCTCTTGTCATTCCAGCCCAACTATTTATAAACACTCTTTTAGCCAAGGTTCAGTTTTTAGCTCATTCTCTTGCCGATGTCTAGTGTTATCTGAAAGTAGAAACAAAAAATTACCTTTCACCAATGCACATAGACAAAGCTAGTTTTTTTTCACGACCTAGGAACAAACCTGGGGTCAGAAGTTTAGAAATAATTTGAGTGGCAGTCATTTCAGGGATGAGAAATATGACACAGTCATGGCTGAGTCTGGGTAGCAGAGAAATACAGCACTCACCCTTGCTTATCTCCCTTCTCTATTCCTGATTGACCTTATTTTTCCTTCGGTAAGACTTTCTTGAGTTGCATATTCAAACAGATAACTGCTTACTGTCATATGCTATTTATCTTCTGTCAAAGGTTGAAAAAAGTACCAAACACAACCTCCACAGCTGTATTTGCCAATAATTTCTGGATCCGTTTGGGGCTGATCTCATTCTTATCCTCCCTCCAGCACCCATCAAAGTAATGAATGGTGTAACTTCTCTCTAGCGATGCTGGTATGAATAGTAATGTGCTGCGGTAGGGATTTTTGCTTCTCTCTGATTAATAGGTATTCAGGAATCACAGCCCTTTCACTGTTTTCTTTAGATTAGGGGGGAATCTTGGTGCATAGGGTTGGAATCTGAGCGGTAAGAAGAGGGCTTCTCAGATCGTGGTAGAAAGAACCGCCAGTTTACTTTTCTCTTGTGCTTTCATCTAACAAACTTAACTGGGTCATGGAGAGCTTGGGCTTGGGGTCACACTGGCCTGGACTGAATTCTTGTTTGGTAAGGAGGGGAAGCCGCTTAACCTCTTCTCAGGCTCTGTTCCCTCCCCAGAAGATAGGAGTAATATTAATACCAATCCCCAGGGGTGGGGTGAGGTTTAAATGCCATAACACTCTAAGAGGCATTAGCAATGTGCCAGCCAAGCTGTAGACTGCTCTGCTCATCGGATGCTGCCAGAATGATTGTTAGGATCCCCCGGGAGCTTGGTCCGTTCCCAAACTGAGCTCTTCAATCCAGCCATGGTTAACTGGACACTAGGTGGGGGGTCAGAGGAGAGTTTCCAATTGTTAAAGGAAGGAAGGGGCATTTTTAGGTTCTAATGCAGGCACGATAAAGAAAACACTTGGGTACATAGACATAAGAATGCCCATGGAATTGCTCCCCTGGATTGAACTGATAATGGTGTTTACAAATTCAGGGTCCTGCTTTCAAACGGGAATGTTTGGTAAGCTTTGGACAAATTCTAGTCTCTATCCCAGATTTTCAAATGGGATCATGATCGTACACTGGTTCTCAAAGCCTGGACCCTGCAGCAGCAGCACAGATGAACTTTTCAGAAATGCAAATGCCTAGGCCCCACTCTTGACCTAATAAATCAGAAATTACGGGAGTGGAGGCCAGCAATTTGTGTTTAACAAGCCCAGGTGAATATGATGCGTGTTACGGGACTCGTACCTTCTCTGCATATGTGGATCCCTTTTACTGGTATTCTTAACTTGAAACAAACGAACAAAGAAAGACCCTCACTTTTCTAATCCTATAGTTGGCAGGATGCGATTGAGCCATCCTTGAAAACTAGCCCTTAGAGGAGGCGTGAGTAAGCAGAGTTTCGGATATCTGCAGGCTGTTAGTGATTGGTTCTTAAAAGCAGCTGACCAACCTGATGGGTCATCTCGCTGTGAGAGGCCTTCTAGATGGAGTGCTAAGTGCAGCTCAGTAAACTTAATGGTATGTTTACTCACCCTATGCTATCCTTACTTTGTTAGAGATTAGTACTAGGAATTAGTGGAGTTGAGGCCTTTAGTCCCTGCAAACACTGTAGCTGAGAATAAAAGATCCTAAAGTAAAAGGTGTTAATCTGCTTATTCTCAAAGTCTGAGATAAGCACCAATGTCAAATCTAAGCAGTGTGGAGAGCAAACTTCCCCACTAGGTTTGGTTAATGGGATGCCTGAGAAGAGCATGGCTGCAGTGGATTTGGTTTTTGTGTCCTTATCATCCATCACACCCATCTCCCATTGGGTAGCAGCCGTAGCATCAGATTTGCTCCACTCTTAGCTTTAGCGGTGGGTCCAACTCAATGAAAGGCAGAGTAATCCTCTCCCCCGTACCATGGTGATGGGCTAGGAAACCCTGTCTGGCCAATTTGAACAGGCATTCCCCTGGCTGCAAGAATCGAGATAGTCCAAGCAGGGGGATTTCTGTTAGGATACAGAAGCTCCTCGTTAGCAGTGTGTAGGGTGGGGAGTCGTTTGCCCCATGCATGATGGTCACCTGCAGACAAGGCTGACACATAGGGCCATAAATGTGAGTTGCTATTATTATCAATATTATTCTTCCTCTCATCACCTACCCAATTCTTGAAGGGAACAAGATGTCTAAAAGAGCTTCTGAACAGGGTGACCTAGAAGGAAGAAACAACTTGGAGCAGAGATAGAGAAATACTCAAGAATTTCCAAGAAAAAGAATCAAAAGGAGACATGAGCAGGAAATGACTATCTCTAAGTCTTGTCGTGAAACATGCACACGCACACACACACGCACACACACACACACACACACACACACACACACACACACCCCTTGAGATGTTAACTGCAAAGTAAGCACCACCTATTCCCTGCTAAAGGGGAGGATTAGATAAGGCTTCAGGAAGATATGAAGCTCTTGAGGTGAGATCCAAATAATCTAGACAGAGAGTAGAAGGAAAGAACCTTCTAGACATGTGCAAAGATCCCATAGCAAGTGGAAACGAGTTGAGTATAAGGACCCGAGAAAAAAGCCAGAGAAACTGAAACAGAGTAAGAATGGTAAAACATGGTATAGACATCGGGCACATAGACACTAAAAATGACCATGGAATTGCTCTCCGGGATTGAAGTGGCTCAAGAGGATGAGGATTAGATCACATAGGTCTTTTAGGCCATATTAAAAGTTGTGGTCTTAAGAGCAGTGGAAAGCTGCAAGTTGCATGTGGTACCATGATGAATTTTTCAGGGAGATACATCAATGCCTAGTTCTCAGTCATAGCTTCTTAGAAAGGGTGTAAAGACTTTATAACACCCCATCCTCTTAGCAGAGTCCAAGGGTTCCTACCATGGCTCTGATGATCTACAGGCCAATGGAGGAAGATAAGAAACAAGTTAGCCTCCAGGCATGGGAAGCCCAAAACAGCCCTACACTCCAAAATTTGATGTTCATCCTCCTTGGCATCCAGACTCTGCCATAGAAATGAGTTGGGAATGAGTCCCATCTGATGGAAAGAACTTTCCCAGCTGTTATTTCCCCTCTGGAGCTCTAGTCCACAGGCCTGCAACTAATATACCAACCCAATGGTGTGTCATCTAACAAATCCAAGTAATTTACTACCCCCGATGACTATTCTCCTCGATTTTTAGACAAGCTTTCATTTTTCTTGACATATTCATGTTTCTGAAACTAAGAAAGGTCTTAGAATCATGACGTACATTTAATATAAGATTTCTTCTTTCTTTGCCTCCATTTAAAAAGCTGATGATAAAGGATGTCTTAATGCATCAAGGAAATGCCACAGATTTGATACTCATGATTCTAAGTCTCTTTTCATTTTAATAACCTCTACATTTCTCATTTTTCTCACTGGAACATAATTGCTTGCCTAGTTTCTTTCTCTTCCACTAAGCAGTGAGCTCCTTTTAGGACAGAAATCGCTTTATTCATCTTTATATATTTCCTGCCCCTTCCAGCAAATTGTACCTGGTAGGACCTGGCACATAGTAGGGGTGGAATATTTGTTGAATTAATGAATGAACCAATAAGTGAATAAATAAATAATATTACATATATGATTCAAGCATAGTCCTAAACGTCCCTTGGAAAAAAAATACAGATACCTTTTTTTATCTGTAATCTGGTTTGAACTTGGCATACCCAACATTTTTGAGTATTCACAATGAACAAGGCTCTGTGCTAAGAGCTTTACATGTAATGTCTTATTTAATTTTCAAATGAACTCTCAATTGATCACATGTTCTCTTAACCACTTAACTAGCATATATACTGAGGTCAACAATTACTTGCCCCAAAGTAACCCATTTGTAAGTAGAATCACCATTTCTCAGCTCTGCCTAGCTGACTCCACTGCCTGTCCTCCCAGCCAGTGCACTGAAACATTTTAAACATATGTTTTCCAGGTTTGAAATTAGGGAACAGAGTCCTCTGAAAGTCTAGTGTTTGCCTACTTTCCAATCCTTTGGTCATAACGTTGCCATCTGGAGTTGTCAGAAACACTCTAGGATAAGGGAGGAGCACCTTCAATTCCTTTGTCGCATGGAGACCCCATTCAGGAAAAGATACTTACGTTAATAGAGTCATCTGCATATTTCCCTCTATTCAGTGAACTTCTTTTATTTCAAGTGGGTGAGGTTTATCCTCACATTTCCACTTCGAATGTAGAAATGCATTCTTGCTAAATCAGACACCTCTTTTACTTTGGAAAGAAAAGTGGAAAGAATTGCAAGATACCGTAACGATATGATGATGGTGCAAAATATTCAGCCTAGATTAAATTTAGTGGGGAGGTACCGTTATATATTTAGATATGTCAAATCACATTCCTTGAAACATGCTGTATTAGGAACTGCTCGTTGTTCCTTCGTGCTTTTCCCTTTCTCTGTAGAAAGAAACCTCTGATTATTAATTGGGTATCTGACCACCCAAAACAAAGACTATACTTATCAGAGTTGGGGCCACGTGTCTAAATTCTGGCCAGTACCTCTGTAAATGTGAGTATCACGTGGCAGCTTTAAGAATCTTCCTGAAAAGTCTGCTGCTGTGCTCCCTTTGCTCCACCTTCTTTATTTCTTCTTTGCTGATGGCTAAAATTTTATTGTGTTGGCCGGAGGTAAAGCAGCCATGTTGGACCATGAGGTGATCTTGGAAAAGAGGCCATACATAGTGGAAATATAAGAGAGAACAAGCCTGGGTTCCTGAGGTTTTCATGGACTAGAACCTTCATAACAACCCCAGACTGATGTTGACATGAGCGAGAATAAACTATCTATAAGCCATTATTTTAAAGTTATTCATTTAAGGCAAACTCAATCCTAATCGACACACATGCCAACAGCATTCACTAAGACCCTGATAGTAGTAATGGCTAGACTACAAATATGGACGTCAACCTTATACCAACCTTGTAACAGGATCCAGTTCTATTAAGATGTGGGTATTTCATGCAACTGCCATTTGGAATTATAATAGAAATGGTGGTCATTTCTTGAGGGCTAGGTAGTTACAGAATTAATAGACAAGCAAAACACCAAAAAACAAAAACAAGAAGATGGACAGTTCAGCCTCTGGGTACAAGGCAAGAAGGAGAGTTACCTAAGAACTAGAGAAATAAGAGAACAAATTAAAATGTACGTGAAAGGGTTCAATCAGAAGTAGCATTTCAAAGCAAGCTTGGGTTGACCCTTTGAGATCTGTCTAGAACAGCTCACTCCTATACCTGAGAAGACACCAAGGTTGGGTGGCTTGTAAAATGATTCTTTCTTGACTTTTTCCATCCAGTCTCTGCAAAGACACTTTTCAAACTAGGGACCATTTTTTTTGGGGGGGGGATGATTTTTAAATTTTATTGAAGTATAGTTGATTTACAGTGTTGTGTTAATTTCTTCTGTCTAGTCAGGTGACTCATATATATATATATATTCTCTATATATAATATACTATATATATTCTCTATATATACAATATATATTCTATATATATATACTCTTTTTCATATTCTTTTCCACTATGGTTTGTCACAGAATACTGAATATAGTTCCCTGTGCGATACAGTAGGACCTTGTTGTTTATCCATCCTGTATATACTAGTTTGCCTCTGCTAATCCCAAACTCCTGTTCCTTCCCTCCTCAACACTCCCTCCCCCTTGGCAACCACAAGTCTGTTCTCTATATCTGTGAGTCTGTTTCTGTTTTGTAGATATATTGATTTGTGTCATATTTTAGACTCCACATATAAGTGATATCAATATGATATTTGTCTTTCTCTGACTTCCTTTGCTTAGTATGATCCTCTCTAGGTCCATCCATGTTACTGCAAATGGCATTATTTCATTCCTTTTTTATGGCTGAGTAATATTCCCTTGTATATATGTACCACATCTTCATTATCCATTCCTCTGTCAATGGACATTTAGGTTGTTTCCATGTCTTGGCTATTGTAAATGGTGCTGCTATGAACATAGGGGTGCGTGGATCTTTTCAAATTATAGTTTTGTCTGGGTATATGCCCAGGAGTGGAATTGCTGGATCATATGGCAATTCTATTTTCAGTTTTTTGAGGAACCTCCATACAGTCAAACTAGGGATCTTGTTAAAAATGCAGATGCTGCTTCAAAGGACCCCGGTGGGACCCAAGACTCTACCTTTCCAACCAGCTCCCAGATGCTGATGCTCAGGCAGCCGGTCCACCTATGGACCATGCTTGGAGTAGAAAGGCTCTGCACAACTGCCATAGAGATCTCTGAAAACCTACATCAGATCATGTCAGCCCGCTGCTTAAAACCCTCCAATAGTTTCTCACTGTGATTTGGGTTAAATCCAAACTCCTTATTGTGTCTCTTGAGACCCAGTGTCATCTGGTCTCTTCCCATATTTTTGGCCACATTTCAACCTACCTCCTGCCTGGTCCAATCTCCTCCAGCCTCCCTGGACTGATTTCTGCCTCTCAAAGATGTCATCCTTATCTCAGCACCTTGTTTCATTTTTTTCATGGCATTTATCAATACCTGAAATTCTGATGTATTCTAAACCTGTAGAATATAAGCTGTTGGTCTATAATATATATCACTGTAGTCCCAACGCCTGCTATATCAGCACAGTGCCTGCTATGGTACAGGTGCTCAATACAAAAGAACACCAAAAGCTAATGTTTGGGCCACAAAAGTAGCAAAAATAATTGATCCTGGGGTCCAAAATTCTGGTGGACAAAAGGAGCCGGAGGACCAAGTAAAGATGCCATTCTCTGCAATACACAGACACACATAGCTTGTGTCCTAGAAGAACTGACTCCAGTTTAAGTCAAAATCCCTACAGCAAATAGCATCGGAACCAAATTTCTTGAGTCCCAGTGGATGGCTGATCCCCAACAGTGTCCAACAGAAAAAAGCCCATAACAGGGGCCCTTGGGTGCTGCTTGGTGTTTGTTGCAAGAGCAGCCTCTAGGCTCCACGGAAAGGCTTTTGTGATAGCGATGATTTCTGGGGGTCACCCCAACTGAGACCCATCTCTGAATGTGACCCCATTTCCCAACAAAGGCCTCTGGAAGAGTAAGTGCCCCCATGTCTTTCTGCCAGTCTCTGCTTGCAGTGCTATAAAATCCAAACAAACATGTCCTTTCCAGAAAGATTACCTAGTTCATGCCAAGGAAATAGCCATCATGTGTTTCCTTTCAACTCACCCCTGATTCTCTCCCCAAGGATGGAAATAAAACACTTTGAAAGTCTGAGAACATTCAAAATAAGCCATCATTTAGAAGTGACGGCCTCTCGTGCTGTGCACATAAATAGAAATCCATACTAACCTCAAACACATTTATAAGGTCTTCGTAAAGAGTTTGCCTCTTCTCCATAAAAATCCGAAAAGATTAATTAGGAACAGGATGACTCATCCATCTAGATTGATTAAATGTATCTCTAAGGGTCCGACTGGAAACAACGCCTATAGATACATTAACATACAATTTGCCCACAGTGATAAGTCTATTTATTTTACTTGCTGACAATTTTTCTGGAATTAAGTCATTGTTAATCTTCGTCTGGAGGGAGAGACAGGACCACCCTATTCCCCATCCAAGAAGCCATCTTCTCTCACTTTGCAGACTAACATTCTCTCTCCAAATGTGCAGGGTCCTTTAGAGCTTGGAAAGTGACCAAGATAGCACAGAATACAGGGAGTACTATTAAAGTTGCATCCCACACTCAGCCCACTGCTTCTCTCATTAGCTCTCTGAACAATGTCTCTTCCCTCTCTGAATTTCTTCTCCTTTTTTATACCCTTTGCATCAGGACACATTCACTAAAAAAAACCTTTTGGGAAGTAATGTCCCCTTTCCAAAAACAAAGCATTAATTATATACTGATATCTAGGCCTAAAGGGTAATAGCTAACGTTGGGTGGTAACCACGCATAATAATATACTGTATTGCTTGCATTGTGTTCTTTATTTCAATTAATAGTCACAAATGGCTGCAGGGAGATTGGGAAATGTAAGTATTCACATCCCCATCTCACAGGTTAGTGAAACTGGGATTCAGAGAAACAGGTCTTCGGCTGTGTTCACCGAGCTAGAAGTGACCAAAGCAGACTTCATAGCCTGGTACGTTGGATAGCAAGCCCTGCTCTTAGCTCTTGGGCCATGTCGTGTCACAAATGTCATGTTGAATCTGTCACTTCTGCTCCTCTGCTCCCCCATGGGGGCTCAAGATTGCACAGTTGAAGACTGAGAATAAACTTTCTCCCCTGAGTGGCATCACCGTCCACATCTCTGGGAGCCAGTCAAGCTCATCATGAGCCCCAGACACATTTGTTGACAGTTCAAGCACACATTATGTGGGTAGTTTTCCTTTGGCTGTTCCTTGGTGATGGTGGCCGGTTCTCTGGCACTTATCTAAGCCATGTTTATTAATATAACTGCTAGGAGGTTTTTAAAGAGCCGATCATACTTCTAGACTGACCACATGGTTCTAAAAAGAGTCTACCAACACAGCCATAAAGAAAACAAAGCACTCTGAGTGGAACGTAAAAGGAACCAGGATCCTATCTTCCTCATCAAAGTGGTGCAAGACTGGGTACGGCGGGCTCGCCGCACCACCACTGTTCTGGAGCAAGTTGAGCAGGTTAGTTACCCTCTCTGAGCCTCAGTTTTTCTATCTGTAGAAGTGGTATATTAACTTATAAGGTAGTTGAGAATATTACATGAGATAACGAGGGCAAAGCAAGAAGCATGGTGACTGTCAAATAATAAATGCTCAATCGATGAGAACTATAATTGTTGCTGATCCCTGTCTTACATTCTGTATAACATAAATAATAACGATGATCATTGCCAGCCATCTCTTTAAGATTATCTGTGTACCAGGCACTGTTCTAAGCACCTTATATAATTTAGTTCGTTCAGTGCTCACAACAGTTCTATGAGTGCTGTTGTATTCCCTCTTTACAGATGGGTATGCTGAGGTCCAGAAAGGAACATTTATTTGCCCAAGGTCACACTGCCAGTCATTCCCCATTGAAAAACAGGCCCTTTAGCTCCAGAGCTCACTCTCTTAATTATCATGCTCCATGGGAAGTGGTTACACAGCCACAAATCCAGTGGATTACAACATAAACCTCTGAAACAGAAGAGGCAGGGTAGTTTAGCCTCCAGGGCCCGGCCTATCTCCTCCTTCCCCACTCTTCCTACCTTCCCCTAACCACCATTTGAGTGTTTAATCCAACACGTAGCTAAGGAGAAAACAGAGGAGAGGTTTGTTCCACCAGAGTTCCTTCTCAAGTGGAGCCTCCCAACAGTTTTTAAGATAAAATGATGATGTTCATGGTTATTAAGACAACAAGGAAAAAAAAAATAGAAAAGTACCATGAAAGTAAAAGTGTTACAGGCAAAAAACAGTGGTTCAGGCCCTGGATTTCTCTAATTCAGCCGATTCCCCAGACTTACTCTCCCCGTAAGAGAAGCTTCTATCCTACGTCGTTACCCTCCTCTAATCACCAACATCCTACCGGCCACTCCTTTCACCCAGATCTGATGGATTCCTACTCATCCATCAGATTTCAGCTTAGACCTCACCTCCTCCAGAAGGCCTTCCTGGATCCCCCTGCCCAGCCCCCTACAGCAGGATTAAGCAGCTTCTTCAGGTCTCCTGTAGCATCCATCACACTTTTGTAAGTGCAATGGACTATAAGCTCCATGAGGGCAGCATCTAACTCCAGCAAGTATTCTTCTGTATTCTCAGAGCCTAGCATTTTGCCTGCGATATAATTAGACACGTCAGTAAACATACGTTGTGTACCTTTGAGAGCCACAAAGCATGCCACTTCTTTTAAGGTTTAGAATCAGGTGATACAGTTCTTAAAAATGCACTTTTTCCTGACTCAAAAGGGATATAAACAATTACAGAAAAGTAACAGCCAGTCTATTTTCTTAGGTCACTCCACTCAATAATTTGGAAACCTGGGCAAAGTATAACAGTACTTTCTACTGGAACATTCTTCCCTAAAAGGATCCCAAATCCCTCCTCCTGTTGTTTATACTCATTCCACTTCATTTGGTTCCCTTTGAAGGTAATTCTCAGGGGCTTCATGATTATTATGATATTTTCCTTTAGCTTTCTCTTCTCTGGGTTAACAACCTTGGCTTCTTAAACTTTTCCCTATAAAAATCTATTAATAATTTTCATTGCTTTCCCACTTCTCCATACTACTCATATCTTAATGCATATTGTTCAATCTCGTAAAGAGAGGAAGTTAGTTTGAGGTCTCTATTCTTACCTTTGTTCTCCGAGGGCTAAAATACAAAAAAAAAGGAAAACAGTCATTATATCTACAAAGTAAGGAATAAGATATGGGTTTAAATAATGGTCATCTGGTCTCAGTCTTCCTTTTTTTTGCCTTTTTGATATTTGAGGCTCATCTTTTGAAACATGCTCTACTTTCTACTAAGTTCTAGAGGACAGAGATGATGTGAAGTCTATGGTTTAGAATAAGCATGTACATTAAGACATTAGAAATCATTCCACATTTCCAGAATGGTCCCATTTCAAATATTTGGATCTGTTTTTCCATGAGTAGAACTCGTAAGTGTCATATCTGTTTCCTAATTTGAGGCTCAAAAAATATGATCAACCACATATGGTATATAATCTCTAGGTAATGATGTTAATATCAGTAGGAAACGTTGATTGCAGCCTCCTTCTGTAGCTGGTGCTATGCTAGTCATTCAGAGGCATTTTCTCTTTTAGTCATTAAAACATCTTTATGAGATATTCTTTCATCCCCATTTTACAGATGAGAAAATTGAGTCTCAGAAAAACTAATATAAAATCACCCACCAGTAGGTGGCGGAGCAGGGACTCCAACAGGTCTGACAGTATACTGTAAGCTGGAGGCTCTAGAAGTACTGATTTTGGGGTTTTGTTTGTCTATTTGTGTTTTCGTAAATGACCTGATCCACCATCAAGCACACAGTAGTTTTATAATAATTCTTCGATTTGTTGACGTAGGGAAGCAGTACCTTTTATACTGTATTGGCAAGACTCTAAATTGGTTCAACTACTTTGGAGCATCTGTCCATTGGGGCATCTGGCCACATCTAGGATCATCTGGCAGCATCTGGGGGTGTTGAAGATGTGCATATCCTAGGGCCCAGCCATGATTCCCTAGGCAGTATGGCAAATACCACTGGTCATCTGACCCAACCCCCTTCCACAGCCCTATGCTGTCCAGAAATTTTCCTGTAGTTGGCTGAGGGATAAACCACATGACCCTGTTCTAGCCAACAGGGTGTAAGTGAAAGTCACTGAGTAGGCCTTCTTGGAAAACTTGTTTACAGGGATAGTACGACTAGACTACTTTATCTCCTGTACCTTCTTCCTGACTGGAGCATGACACAATGTCTGGAGTTGCTATAACTATGCTGTGGTTATAAAACAGCAAACCTGTGGGTAAAAGTGCACCCTGTAAGGATGACGGAGCAGAGAAATGGAACAAACCTGGATCCCATTGGCATCATTCAACTGGCCTGGCAGTCCTGGAATGCCTAGGTGGCATAATGTTAGGAAGAATAGTCTCTTGTACCATCAATTCACTGTTAGTTGGCTTTCTTTTCACCAGAGTTCTCTAGAGAACCTCTCACATGTACACAAGATGACATACACAGGCGTTTGTAATGTGAAAAATCACAAACAAAGCTTAATGTCCATCAAGAGGAAAACAGATAAATAAATAACATACTAATGCAATGATGCATGGCAATTAAAAAGGAGTAAACTAGATCTACACATAACAACATAATTTTTTATTATTTTATTGAAGTATAGTTGATTTACAATGTTGTGTTAGTTTCTGGTGTACAGAAAAGTGATTCAGTTATACACATCTATAACAGTTTGTATCTGCTAACCCCAAACTCCCAATCCATTCCTTCTTCCCACCTTGGCAACCACAAGTGTAAGGTGACATGTAAAGCCATATACTTTATTATTATAATTACCATCAACCAGGAAGGCTGTATTGAGGAGTGAACTTTCCATAAGCCCCGAAGAGAGGGTAGGATGAGAAGATTTAGGTAGGCAGTAGAGGTGAAGGAGCTTTATGGACTGAACTGTCTCCCCAAAATGTACAAGTTGAAACCCTAACCCCCAGTGTGACTGTATTTAGAGGCAGGGCCATTAAGAAGGTAATTAAGGTTAAATCACGTCATAAGACTGGGATGCTAATCTAATAGGACCGATGTCCTTGTAAAAAGAGGTAGAGACATCAAGAGTACACTAATACAGAGAAAAAGCCACGTCATGACATAGTGAGAGGGTGGTTGTCTACAACCCAAGGAAAAAGGCCTCAGGAGAAACCAGACCTGCTGACACCTTGATCTTGGACTTCCAGCCTCCAGAACTGTGAGAAAATACAGTTCTGTTGTTTAAGTCTGTGGTATTCTGTTATGGCAGCCTGAGCAAACTAACACAAGGAGTATGTCTAGAACTGTGGTTCTCAATAGTGAATGATGCTACATAACAGGGGGATTTAAGAAATTGGTGGGGGGAGGGTCATGTTTGATGGTCACAAAGCTGAGGAGCACAGGAGGCGTTTTATGGGCAGAGGCCAGGGAGGCAAAACCTTTTTCAGTGCCCAGTCCAGTCCTCACAACAAAAGAACAATTCTGTGTCCCGAATGCCTTTAAAATATCCCACAGGACATTTATGAGAGGAGAAACCTGTGTATAATTATCTACAGCTACAAAAAAATGCAAAACAGTGAGGTTTTTTTGGCCAGGTAATATTATACACTGAATTTTCCAGGAAAGTGGCTAGTATGTAGATTAAGGGAGGATTGTACTTTTGTTTTCTTAAGAACTTTGCCAAAAGGTACTCACCACCATTCTGGAAAATTCTATCGCTGACAGTAATGCTAACGATGTTTATATTGTCCACACGACATATCCTTATCAGTCTTCATTCATAGCCATAGTATGTGCCAAGAGTCTGCAAACTCCAGCGAGCTGGCCAAATCCAGCCTACCGCCTATTTTTGCACATAAAGTTTTATTGGGACACAACCGTGCTCATTCATTTACATACTATGTATGGCTGCTTTCTCAGTAAAATAGCAGAATTGAGAATGGCCTGCAAAGCCTAAAGTATTCACTATCTGACGTTACAGAAATGTTTGCAATCCCCGGTATAAACTTGGTTCTGTGTCTAGTACTAACATCCAATTACTTCAGTACCTAATCTAATTTAATCCTACAATATTTACCTATTGAAATATATATGATTTTATTATCTTACTTCTCCTTTAAGTTCTATTAATTCTAGTTAATGCGTTATGTAGATTCATTTGAAGTTATGTAGGTATCTCTGTATCTGTGACATTCACTTTAGGAAAGAAGTGGAATTAATTTCAGTAAAGAGGGGGGAGTATTTCTAAATATTCTCAAAGGTTGAAGAACAACTACTCTAGACCTAAAAGAACAAAGACCATGAAGAACAAAGAAAGAGTTATGTGACCAAGAAGAAAATTGAAAACAGGCACCATGTTGAAGATGAACTGACCTTAAGCTCCAGGAAAAAAGCTGGGTTTATCTGTACATCACTTAACTCAGGAACTGGTACACAGGACTCACTCTGTAAACACTTGGCTGAATGCTCCCATGAATGGAGGGATGGATGAGGCATATGAATGACAGAAGGACAAAAGACTGGGGTAGAGAGCTTCCTTTCTCAAGGGGTCATCAAGCAGAAGCTCAATGGCCATTTGCTGGGCAGTTTATAGCAGGGATTCCTTCATACAAGGACCAACTGAGTGGACCAGAGAACTCTCTAGGTCTCTAAAACTCCACTAAGGTTGAGATCCAATATTGCAAAGATGCAGAGTTCATTACTTGGAGCAGCAAAGACCTTCTTCAGATTTTAGACTGAATATGGTCTAAAACTATCAAGATCTGCCCAACCTCCTGACCTCATCCCTCAGCTCGTTACATGAGATAGTAGAGAGAAGGGGGTAGATTGTGGCAGTTAAGCATACAGGACTCTGGAATCAAATAGGTTTAGGCTGGAGGGTAGACTGTGGGCAAAGATGAACCCCAAAATTCCTCTCATCCTTGAACGCACACCCCTTTGCCAATATGTTGCTGCAGAGCCTTCCATCAGGAGGTGGAGTCTGTCACTATACCCTTGGATCTGGGCTAGCCTCCTGACTTGCTTTGAGTGGTAAAATGCAGAACAAGGGACATGGTGTAACTTCTGAGCCTAGGTCTCAAGAGGCCTGGTAGCTTCTGCCTTTACTCTCTCAAAACGTACAGCCCCATATGATGAAGTATGGTCTAACTCAGGGACTGGCAGAGCATGAGCCATGGGCCAAATTCACCCCACTCCTTGTTTCTGTAAAGTTTTATTGGAACACAGCCATGCCCATTTGTCTACATACTGTCTATGACTGCCTTCACATTATAAACAGCAGAGTTGAGAAGCTGCATCAGAGACTTAATGCCCTGCAAAGCCAAAAATGCTTACTATCTGGCCCTTTACAGAAGTTTGCTGAACCTTGGTCTGGCTGCTGCAGGATGAGACCACATGGGACCAAGAGGAGCTGTCTCAGCTGAGGTCTCCCCAGAACAAGCAGCTCCAAGCTAAACTACAAAATGGGTACATCTACACAAGTGATCGCAGGTGCGACCAGCAGAACAGCCCAGCTGAACTCAGCCCTAGTTACAGACCCATAAACTCATGAACAGGTATAATGATTGTTGTTTTAGGGCGCTAAGTTTTGGGGTAGTTTGTTCTGCAGGAAGAAGTAATTGAGAGGGGCAGCCGGCTGCCATGGCTCTGCCACTCAAGGTATGTATAACAGTGTTTGTTCCCAGCTCATATTTTTGGAGGGCTCACCACTTCAGTGCAGGCTGGCTGGCTTCCGACTACCAGCATCTGGATCTCTCTGCCTGGGGGCTTTCTCCAAAGCCTTGTAAGGGCTCTGTCCAAGCTGGGAAATTAACACTCCATCTGTACCCCACCCACCCTTAATCAATGATCAACAGAAGTTGGTGTAAAACTACACTCCGGTTCCCTCACCCTCCGGAAGGGATAATTCTGAGGCATATGTTCTACACTGTTTTCCAGAGTTTCCCTGCAGGGTAACTCTCTGGTCTCCTACTACCTTGACGGTACACCCTTTATCAGCAGCCATCCCTTCCTTCCATGTCTGTTTTTCCCATGGCTGTACTGATATTTCCTGAACATCCCAAATAAGCTACTTTCACTCAAATCCTGTCACAGATTCTGCTTCAAGTCAAAATACAAACCAAGAAGACACTGTGTAGCTTTAAACAAGTTTGTCTCTCTGAACCTTAGTTTCCTTATCTGTAAAATGGGAATCATAGGAGCATTGTATCATGGGACGTGGTCATGAGGACTCATCTGAGATACTGTTTGTAAAGCATCCAGCACTGCTCTCAGTGGCACCAGAGCACCTTAACTAGCCCCACCTCCTATCTGCATGCGTTCTGGGGATTGGCCAAGTGCATGCACAGAGCTCTGGTGATTGGCTAAGGCACCTCTAATGAGCCAGGCTCCTATTGAAGGACCGTCAAAAACCAGCATAGAGAGGCAGAGGATGCCCGAGGACAGCCCAAGTGTGCGGGGGTTGGGGTTGGGGGCTTATTGTGACTTCCAGTCACGTCCCAGTTCAAAAGTCTGAGCGCCACGCTACAGATCTCCATCTAGAGGACACCGAGGCTCCTGACTTCTGAGTTGGAAGGCTGGGCTGGAGCCTGCTGCGTGCCTGACCCCAGGAACCTGCCCCCGACAGGAAGGAGAGATGTAGTCAAGGAAGTGTGGCAGGCCTGACTCCAGACAATTAGAAAAACATCGTGCCTCACAGTGGAAGGTGAGCATGACTTCAGTGTTGGCCTTAAAAAGAAATGGGGTGGGAGAGGATTCTTCCTTTTCTCCTCGAAGAGAGCAGTCTGTCTACTCAAAATCCTCCACTCCTAGTAGTCTATAAATACACACCCAAACCCAGAGAAAAAATTAAGAGCGCACTTGTGCCTCCCCGACTACAAAACACGTTCCATTTGCTTTGGTCCCTTCTGTTCTCTTTGAAAGGTTGACTCCTTAATATTTCTCCCTCATGACCTGCCCCAGCACATGCAGGGAGGATTAGGGGAGCCCTCGACTGCAGAGCATGACAAGAAGGCTCAGCTGGCCCCTGCATCCTTAGGAAAGGGCTCCAGCAGACCCGGGGTGAGGCAGTGAGGTAATGAGAGCAGAATTCTGGATCATGGCCAGGCCAGGAATAATGGCACAGCTATAATTACCCTGTAGAACATTGGATGGAAGTGGCTATTTTAGAACCTGAAGACATCTCAACAGCACCTTGGAGTCACATTTGGGAAAGCCCCTTTTTACCACTGTTGTCTTCTTGTCATGCAATAGGATGTCGTGTCAGGGACATTTCCTACCAGAAAACCATCAGGGGATCCATGTAGCACTTGGAGAAGCCTGAGAAAAGAAATTTGTTACAAATTTTAGTTAAGGTATTACTGTATATGAGGGCTTCTATTAAAAATGACACACTGGTCTAGAAACAAAGTTATCCAGATGAAACATGCTTTCATTTATTTGTATCTTAAATCATTTTTTTTGAGTAGGAGACAAAGGGGTGGATTTGGAGCGCAAGAACTCACGTTAATGACAGCGGTAAATAGTAGTAATAATATGGTGGCAGATAGCATTCACTGCTTACTCATGCCATGTGCATGACCTGCATTTAAATACCTGCTTTTTCTTTGATGCTTATCAGCCTTCCCTGTCTTACCGCATTTGATACGAGGAGAGAGGGTACTCTTATTATTCCCACTTTACAGATGAGATGACCAAAGCTCACTGGGGTTAAGTAACATGTTCATGGCCACCCATGGTATGTGACATCTGGGGATTTGAACCCAACCCTGTGTTGAAACAGTTTGATCTGTGCTAAAGCACCCACTTTTGATAGGCCCTGACTGGCAGGGCCTGGAGCAAGAAGACAGGATGTGGAGAGAGCAGACTTCATTTACGGTTTCCTTCCTGTTGCCAGAAAATTGTAAAGGAGCTGGGGGGTGCTGAGAAGTCAGTAGACTGTTAAGAAGTCAATTGATAAGAAGCCAATTCCTTGGTTCAATGACTAGAAGGCAGTTGAACAGGCAGAAGGGTAAAGTACGCCCAGTGATGAAAGGAGCAGTTAGAAGCCCTGTCATTGGTCCCTTTAAACTACCCTGTAGAGGCACTGCAGCGTTTGAAGACCATGGCGCAAGCACTTCTGGCAGCCACAAAGAGCTCTGTAGAACTGGGGACTTCTTCTACTGAATGCAGATCAGGAATAACTCTGCCCAGCATTTGTACAGGCCCTTTTACTTCTACAGCTCTTTGAGTTCATCAAACACCAATCTGGAGAAGTGGGCCAAGTGGAATTATCCCCATTTACAGATGGAGAAGCATCTCTAAGTAACTCCAGAACCCCAGGACAATTTCCACTCAGACTAACTGCATTCTAGCTCTGCCCCATTTACGATTTGAGCTTGATTTGTGTGGCTAGAAAATGAAGCATGTTGAAAACTCTGGGGGGGGGGGGGGAAAAACCCTCAATGCTCATAAGTAGAAATCAATGCTATGTAGTAATCTAAGAAATACTGGTTTCAAAATCAAAAGAACAAGTAATTAGCATTAAGACACATATTAGCATGCCTGAAAACCAGAGGGGTGCTAGCTAGGAATCTGCTTTGCAAAATTAAACAACATTGGCTGGAAAGTATTATAGCTTCATGCATCTAATATGCATAGCTTTTGAATATGTTCTGATATAGAATTTAAGGTTGCTTCATTGGGCACATTATTACAACCCTTATCAAACTGTGCTTGGATTTAGCCTAAAAGCAATTCCAAAATGACTATATAATTCACGTTCTCCAAATTACAAGAGAGGGTTCTTCATTTTTCTCAGCGTGCTACCTCTTTTTGCCTTTCCTTCAAGGCATAAATATATAGTCACGAATTTAGGGAGAGAGATAATCAAGTGTCGTTCACATACACTATAATTAATATCTAGAACTCCATTTTCAGGAGGAAGAGCCAAAAAACAATTGAGTCAGTTTTGTAACTTGGCTCTGCCCAGTTAAGAGAAGTTCCCAGTGGAAAAACCCAGAGAGGCTCTTCACTGTCTTAAGCATCTTGCAGAGTGGAAGAGCAGTATCTTTAGATCGGGCCCAGTGCCTTATTTTCCTTAAGCCCCAGTTACTTCATTGTAAAATGGCCCACAAGAACCTAACTAATTCTGGCCCCTGGCTGTCTCTCCAACTGTATCTCTCACCATTCTCTCCCTCGCTCATTCATTCTCTGCCACAAGGGCAGCCTACATGTCTCCTCGACATGCCAAGCATATTCCTGCCTCAGGGCCCTTGCACTTGCTATTTTTTCTGCCTAGAAACAGCTCTTTCTTCAGGAATTCGCAGGCTCCCTCTCTCAAGTCTCTAGTCAAACAGCCCTGCTGGAGGAAGGCTTCCTTTGGTCCCTAAGCAGCACTTGCCCACCATATTCTCTTTATGATCTTTCCTGACTAATTTTCTTTATAGCATTTATCTTTACCTGACTTTTTTCTTTCCTGTTTATTGTCCCCACCCCACACTAGAAGACAAGATCCATGAGTGCTGGAACTCTGTTTTCTCCCCATTTCCCAACTCTTCAAGGACTGTCAGCAAATAAGGAGAAGCTCTGTAAATATTTGTAGAAGGGAAGGAGGGGGAGTCAGTGGGAAGGAGGGGGAGTCAGTGGGAAGGAAATCTCGATGCTCCTTTTTGTTTTCATCTAAAATTCCGAATTGGTACCACGGTTTTAAGTTATTTTCATTAACTAGTTTACCTTGGGCAATTAATTGATTTAAATGAGAAATAATAATTATCTCTTTTCTAAAATTAAAAAAAATTAATTACGGTGAAATCCTTATGACATAAAATTTACCATCTTAACCATTTTTAATGTATTTTATTGACGTATAGTTGATTTACAATGCTGTGTTAATTTCTGCTGTACAGCAGAATGTTTCAGTTATATGTGTGTGTGTGTGTACACACACACACACACACACACACATATATACTTTTCATATTCTTTTCCATTCTGGTTTATCACAGGATACTGAATATAGTTCCCTGTGCTCTACAGTAGGACCTTATTGTTTATCCATCCTGTATATAACAGTTCGCATCTGCTGATCCCAAACTCCCAATCCATCCCTCACCCACTCCCCCTTGGCAATCACAAATCTGTTCTCTATGTCTCTGAGTATGTTTTTGTTTCATAGATAAGTTCATTTGTGTCATATTTTAGGTTGCACATAACAGTGATATGTGGTATTTGTCTTTCTCCGTCTGACTTCGCTTAGTATGATAATCTCTAGGTCCATCCATGTTGCTACAAATGGCATTATTTCATTCTTTTTATGGCTGAGTAATATGCCATTGTGTTCATGTACCACATCTTCTTCATCCATTCGTCATTTAGGTTTTTTCCACGTCTTGGCTATTGTGAATAGCGCTGCTGTGAACATCAGGGTGCATGTGTCTTTTTGAATTATAGCTTTGTACAGATATATGTCCAGGAGAGGGATTGCTGGATCATATGGCAAATCTATTTTTAGCTTTTTGAGGAACCTGCATACTTGAACCATTTTTACTTATTTATTTTGTTTTTAATTAATTATTTATCTTTGGCTGTGTTGGGTCTTTGTTGCTCCATGCGGGCTTTCTCTGGTTGTTGCGGTGAGCGGGAGCTACTCTTCGTTGAGGTGCTCAGGCTTCTCATTGTGATGGCTTCTCTTGTTGCGGAGCACGGGCTCTAGGCGTGCAGGCTTCAGTAGTTGTGGCATGCAGCCTCAGTAGCTGTGGCGCACGGGCCTAGTTGCTCCGCAGCATGTGGGATCTTCCCGGACCAGGGCTCGAACCCGTGTGCCCTGCATTGGCAGGCGGATTCTTAACCGCTGCACCACCAGGGAAGTCCGAGCTTGGTACCCTCTTTAGGGGAATTAAACAGGAGTATGTTTCATAATGTTACTTTTTTAAAGGCGAAGTATCAGTTGTAAGCTAAGTGGGAGAATCTAGGTCACAAGAAATTGGGTCACCATGATGCTTTTCTCAAAAGGGTTTTAAACTTTCCCACAATAAAGTTATGGATAGAAAAATAAAACAATCCAACCTTTGGACATAAAGTTAATGTAGAACAGAAGCCGGCATCTTCGTTGCTCTAAGGATAGCATATGTGTGTAGATACTGAGATCATGAACTTGGGAATCAGAGACCCGGATTTGAATCACAGCTCTGAAATTTACTAACTGGGTGTTCTTGCATGTGTTGGGTAGCCTTCCAGATTCGTGGTTTTTGTTAGCTGTAAGATGGAGATACCCAAGACTACCTCAAGAAGTGGTTGGGAAGATTAAATAACATAGGTAAAGCGTTTAGCCCAGTGCCTGGCGCATCACAGGAACATGAAGCACTGATGATGGTGATGACGATGTTGAGGAGCAGGAGGAGGGTGAAGCAGAAGACAGCAAAGATGCAGATGCTGGTAAGCATGATATTGACGAGCTCAGTGATTCTGTCTCCCACCCAACCCATACCTTCACCTGTGATGCTTTTCTAAAGGCCAATTTTATATATTATATATACAAGCTTGAAAAATAAAAGAACTCTATCTTTACAGGCCAAAACTCTTTGAATTGCGTTTCTAATTCTACAAACTTCAAATCATTCCTCTAGAGTCCCTAGGCCAGGCTGCCTAGAACAAGAACAAGAACTTCAGCTGGTAAGATGGTTGTTTGTTTTCAGGCCCAGATAGGGACCCAGCTAGGATAATATCTTGGCCCGACTAGCACCACACTTGTAACCAATTGAGCTAACTAGTCTGACTTGAAGGAAGAAGGAAATCCCAAACTAGTCCCTGAGTTATTTTCTTTGGCTCCACAATAGAACTATCTGCAAGAAATACTTTTATTATTTGGGTCCTTTCTTATCCTCAGTGAAGTTTCCTTTAGCATATTTTTCTTCCAATTACAGTGACTCTTTGGGTGAACGCTTGAGAACGAGGTAACGTTCTTTCCTGGGACTTAAGAGGAACCACTCCATTTCATTGTGTTGATTTTAATAGGCACAAAGTTACAAGTGTCATAGAAAAATGAAATCAGGGCAATTTGAAAATCTAAAGGGAGAGAAGAAAACAGTGAAATTACAGCTTTGCTTTGTAACTACACCTTCTTTGCAATGTGAAAAATACCCATTACTACTCTGCATATGACAAAAAGATATCTGCAGAACAACCTATTTTTTCTTATACTCTAAGAGATTTTAATGCCCTTAGATGGTAGAATTTCAACGTACTGGATGAAATGAGGGCTGTGAATACCACGCAACTCAAAATACATTTGCTGAGAAGTATCAGAGCAATGTGTTAGCATTTGACACTACTAAAACTTGGCTGCTGTTTTGGCAAAGTGGTACACTTAACCTGTAGCTATTGCAATTTAGTGAAATGTGTCATAAAATCCTCCCTCAGCAATAGGACTTTCAAAAACCCGAATAAATTTTAAATGGAGTCAAGATTGAATTTTCAGATAAGTATCTCATCCTATGACATTTTTATTTAGGAATTAGAACACCAGGGATTGACTTTAAATGAAGTCTATCTAACACTGAACACTTTATTCTTCAGATCTTAGCCGCTTTATATTTTAAATGTGATCACATTTTGTTAAGAGTTGGAAGTTATATGTTTCAGGGCAAATAGTGAAAACCCTGGGAAACGGAAATAAAGTCATTTAAGGAGAATATAGGTTAGTAATGGTTTTTGACTTTAAACTACTTCCCCTAACCCTTTTCATGGGAAGGCTGATAAAAAAAATGAATTTTTAAATAGGTTTATAGGTTCAAATAACAGTTAGCACTTACTGAGTACTTCTAACTGGCTGGTGCTATTGTGCTAAGCATTTTGCAGGGATATCTCATTTAATTAGCACAACTCTTTGAACTTGATAATACTATGAAGAACAATTTGTCAGGCTACCCAGTTTAAATGGCATCGTAGGAAAGGAGCATCCAAACCACCAAAAGACTATAAACATTATTTATTTATTTATTTAGCACCCCCTAGTGCTAAGAATGGGGAAAGCGATTCCCAACCAAAACTGCTTTTATATTGCATTCATTCACCATTCATTCATTCCACCGATATGCATCAATTTCCTATTATGTGCAAGACACTGTGATGATGCTGGTATTGAGTAAGGAATAGACCTGCTCCTGCCTTCAAGAAATGTACCATCTATTATGAGACAAACAACAAAAGTAAGGTTAAAAATGTGCAGTTATGGGCTTCCCTGGTGGCGCAGTGGCTGAGAGTCGGCCTGCCGATGCAGGGGACACGGGTTCGTGCCCCAGTCCGGGAAGATCCCACAGCCGCTCCGCGGCATGTGGGATCAAAAAAAAAAAAAAAAAAAAAAAGTGGCCTCTCCTGTTGCGGAGCACAGGAGAGGCCACAGCAGTGAGAGGCCCGCGTACCGCAAAAAAAAAAAAAAAAAAAAAAAAAAGTGCAGTTACAAATTGTGCTGAAGGCACTTATGGAAACAGCTAGAGTCCTGTGATAGAAAGTACAGAGCACTCCAGGCAGGGGATAGCTCGTGTCAAGGTGCTGAGGTGCACAGATGTTTGGAATACTGGGGAAGAATTCCCCTATGGCTGGAACATAGAGACATGCACAAGATTAGGTTGGAGTGAGGGCCAGGACCCAGTGGAGATGGACATGGTTGGGAGTATCTGTTCTAAGTGTGAAGAAAAGCAGGTCAGGGGTTTAGGCTGCTATGTGAACTGGTGAAATTCATGTGGTGTAAAGACCTCGCCGACTGCTCCGTGGAGAAAGGCTTTACAGGGAGTGAAGGAGGGTGTAATCCTTACCTCGGAGAGACCATTAAGGAGGCTTTGTAGGAGTTGAAGTAGGAAATGAGAGTAATTTGGGCTGGATCAGTAGTTCTCAACTGGGGAGACTTTTGCTCCCCGGGGAACATTTGGCAATGTCTGCAGACATTTTTGGTTGTCACAAATAGGGAAGCCCTCTGGCATCCAGTAGGTAGAGAACAGGGGTACTGCTAACGATTCTACAATGCACAGGACAGCCCTCCACAGCAAAGGATTTTTTGGCCCAAAATGTCAATAGTGCAGAGGTTGAAAACCCTAGGTTAGAGGTTTAGCAATAGTGATAGAGATAAGTAGATAATTAAATTTTTTTTAACTATGTAATGAATGGGACTTAGTGATGGATGACTATTGAGTGGTGAGAGAGAGGGAGGTATCAGGTGTGACTCACAAGATTTCTGGCTTGAGCAAATGTGGGGTGTTGTTTACTAAGATGGGGAGGATTGTGGGAGGAGCCAGATTGCAACAGGGAAGAAAATAAATAAATCATCTTTGTATATGTCAAGTTTGAGTGGCTGGGAGATAGCCAAAAGGAGATGTGAAATAAGAAGATGACTTTCTGAGTCCACAGCTTAATCGTAATCATACAGATAAATTACTGAGCAGTTATAATGCGGCAGGCATCAGTCTAAGAATTTCTGGTACGTGATTTTATTAATCCTACTGACAGTAGAGATCAACATACATTCTTTGAATCCTCTTGATGTATACTTAAGTCTCCAAATTATGAGCAAAGGATATATCATTCTAGTCTTCAAAATTTTTCTTTCCACATAGGAAAACACATTGCTGAAAGCTAACAGTAAATATTATGCCTCCTCCAATAAAACATCATGTGTCAGTAAGATAAAACATCCTAAGCACCATGCCGTCAAAGACACTCAAAATTATATTTGTCATTTTTCATAAAGCTTTCATCATCTTTGTTTTAGAAAATATCCTGAAAGTATTTATCTTCCTTATTATTTCTGGTTTGGATAAAATAGCAAAATTTTACCCCAAAGAGGACACTATGCAGGAAGTATAAGCATGATGTCTAGAAACAGTTAAGCATTCCAAGGCAGCCTTCTGCCATTTAATATTCTTTCAAAGCCATCTGGCCCTCCTCTTTCTCGGTCAAATGATACAGTGTCTTCAAAACACATTCCCCACATGAGCACATGCAGCTAACTAAAGTCAGGAAGCCTGAAGGAATCAAACTACCCCATTCTAAGTTACATGATATGTAAGTCACTCTTGTGATACTTGGGATGGATGTCTGGGAGTAGTTTTGCTTATTTAGTCTGAGAGAAAGAATCTTAAATAGCAAGGCTATGAAAGCTCATATTGTTACAGTGAGCCCTACTGCACTTGTAAGCTTCAGCTAAGACCTCAGTTAAAAATGGGACTCCACTTTGGAATTTGTTAACAAGGCCAATTCCTGGTAGTGTATATTTGTAACTTGGCCCAGGCCTGAAGTTTCAGGTCAACTCATATTAAAGTAGAAAATAAAGAACTTTGTTCAGTTGAGAAGGAACTACTCAGCTCAGAATCTAGGAATACAAACGATTTGTGATCCTCATATGTCTTGAGGCAGTCTTTGAGAGATTTTTCTCCAGTTTCTTTTATCTCCACTTTACTGAGAATCTGCTAGTGTTAAATCAGGTGAGAAACCCTGCTGATAAGCCTGAATCCTTCCGGTCCTTAGTGGAGGTACTCATCCGGCTGTGGGAGGACAAATAAGGTTTCAAATTACACCCTGCAATCTATTTTTAGTTTTGTTGGGTTCTAGGTACCTTCCGAAAAATCCTACAAGTTCTAAATTCTTGGCTAGACCATATTGAAAATCCCTCTCTTAGAGCCACCAGGAAGCATTTCCTGCACCTCATTACACAACTTCTTTAGCTGTTCTAAAAGTGGCTTAGGGATTTTCTTTTCCCCTAGGGAAGGAGGTGGGTCAGGAAACTGAAAGAGAAAAACGCACAGTTCTGGGAGTGCTGGTCCCAGTGTCAGTCCTTCTACTGAAATTAGCCCCACGTGCTCAGTGATTTCATGACACCTAGAGATTCTCCCCCAACATCTTGGGTCAACATGCAAAGGCAGCCTGATCAACAAAGCAGTTCTTACTTATCTCAATAGTACTCCAAAGAGTATCTTACATAGTCTGTGATGCCTAAAGAATGTTTTCTCATCAAAACTCTTCTAACTTGCAACATAGTATTTACTTTTCCACCCATCTTTCTGGAAGACAATATCGTTTTTTGTGGGGGGACGCATCCATAATATTTGCAATTCCACAAAAATATGTGATACATTCTTAATAAACAATATGCAAGTCTACCATCGAGGAACATAGAGTAGTACTGATTCACTAAAAAGATTAAATTCTACTTATTAGAAGACCTACATTCCATCTCTTTTTACCTTCTACCCACATTTCTAAATTGTGTTGACTCTTTTGTCTCTGGTAGTTAGACCTGAATATCATTAGCTCTTCCTGGGACACCTGTATCCTGTTGTATGGTTGGAAACTAGTCTGGCCCATATGTAGACAAAGAGAGCTAACCTTGACTGGGCTCATAGTCTGGACCAGGCACTATGCCAGGTGTTTACATCTGGTGGTTAGCTCATTTAATTATTAGTGTATGATGAACTCATATGCATTTTCATACTGGTGGTGGATAATTTTCTTTAATCATAAAAGAAATACGTGCTTATGAAAGAAATGTAGGCAAAAAGGAGAATAAACTATGGGGAGGGGAACAGTCATAATGCCATTCCCCAAAAGTAATCACTGGTCAGTATATTCCTCACAATCCTTTTTCTATGGTAGGCTTTAGAAAAAAACCTAGTTATAATGATGCCATAGGTATAATTATAATATATATACTCTACATATAGTTATGCATAATTGCAATAATAATATATACAACTGGTTTACATTGTTTTTTCAATTAAGACTAAAAATGCTTTTTGCTACATGGTGTTGCTACATTTTTTAAAAACAGCTGCATTTTACTCCATACACGACTATCTCATATTTACCTTAATTACTCAGAGGTTGTGCACAGTCATTTTAAGCAACTTACAAAGGTCAGGAAAGAAAGAAAACTGACACTGTCATTTTAAGTTAAAAAGAAGAAATCCAAGTTAGGCCATGCAAAGAAATCAAAGCCTTGTAAAAAACACATTAATACTCTTTCATTTTTAAATTATCCTATAGGCCATACATGGTTCAGAATTTTTTTGTTAATTAATTAATTTATTTACAGCTGCACTGGGTCTTCATTGTAGCACGTGGGCTTCTCATTGCGGTGGCTTCTCTTGTTGCAGAGCACGGGCTCTAGGCGCGCGGGCTTCAGTAGTTGTGGTGCACGGGCTTAGTTGCTCCGTGGCATATGGGATCCTCCCGGACCAGGGCTCAAACCCGTGTCCCCTGCATTCGTAGGCGGATCCTTAACCACTGTGCCACCAGGGAAGCCCCCAGAATTTTATTAAGCATATTAAAATAAATTCAAATTAACAAATGTGACTGAAATACATTCTCACCGCCCCCCCGAAAAAAAACTAACTTAACTGAAACTAAAATTCCCTAATTCTATATGCACTTTTAAGAGCTAGCTAAAAACGTATAACAGAGAGCAGAAAAGCAAGCCACTATTTCTCTCCTCAAACAAGGAGTTGTCATGCCCCACTGGCAATATTCTTTGGCAGAAATAGTCATTTGACTTACTGTGCTAGTTTCCTGGGGCTGCCATAACAAAATACCACAGACTGGGTGGCTTAAACATCAGAAATGTATTGTCTCACAGTTCTGGGGGCCAGAAGACGAAGATCAAGGTGTTGGCAGGGTTGAGTTCTTCTGAGGCCTCTCTCCTTGACTTGCTGAAGGCAGCCTTCTCACTGCGTCCTCACATGGTCTCTTTCCTCTGTGTGTGCATGTCTGGGTACAACCTGCGTCTTCTTATAAGGACATCAGTCATATTGGATGAGGGCCCACCCATTTGACCGCATTTTATCTTAATCACCTCTTTAAAGGCACTGTCTCCAAATTCAGTCACGTTCTGAGGTACTGGGGCTTAGGACTTCAACGTGTGAATTGGGGCTGGGGGGGCAGGACACAATTCATCCCATAATGCTTGGCAAGATTAGCGATGACAAGATCGCTGGCTCCTTTTTTCTTTCCTGCTAGGATGTCTGGTTAACAAAGTATCTTCCTTTTAAAAAAAGAAAGAAAAAGAAAAGAAAAAAGCAAACAAAAACACATGCACCTTCTCTTTAATACTCCCCCATCCCACCACCAAGAAAAAAAAAAATATTTTGAACTTATTTTCTTCATTTGAAGTCTCATCATATCTGCATTGGGCACATTTTCAAATCTTAGGCAAGATCTCAGAATAGCAAGGGACACAACTTTTGCACTAAATTCCTTTAAGAAATAGCCATAGACTTGCTGCAACTTCACAAAAAAGAAAAAGAAATGAAAAGAAAATGCTGCTGCCGACATACCCTGGAGGCTGTATTTTCAAGCCAGCCTCCTGGTATTTGATGCCACAGAAGCATTGTCCTTCCACAATCTCCTACCTGCCTGTCCAAACCAAAAATAAACCCTATTTTCTTCTCAGGACCTGACCATAGAATTTCCTACCAAATTCAAACACCTAAAAATCCTCCCTGGAATGTTTCCTAAATGAAAAGAAGAAGAAGAAGATAAAACACTTAACTTTGTAAAGATTTTGTTAAACACCAGCCACCCAAATTTAAAAGTAAGAAAAAAGTAGATTTTAAGTGGAAACAGTCCAAGGAAAGCTCTTCTTTGAAGAAATGGCCACTGGCTCTTTTGTTCTTTTATTTTTGCAGGAGACACGGTGAGGGATTTTGTATCCTTTCCCATATCTTTTTGTGAAATCTAATCCTCTTTTGCTAGAGGTTGCCTTTCCCGTTCAGTTTGCCAGGCCAGCGGGGGGTGAAAAGTTGCATTTTAACGTAGCATAGGGCTGTCTCAAGTTTATTAACACCGTACTGCTGAGGAAATTCAGTCCCCCAGTGACTGCCCTGGTTCCCAGATGAAATATTCACTTTCCCTATGATATGTTATCATAAATAGAATACCAAAAGGTTATTATATTTTGGACTAGGTGACTGATTTTGAATTAACTAGCTCGAACAAAATGAAAATTAAAAGACCACTCAGTAGTGTAGTGCGAATGCATTTGGAAAGCCTACTTTCCCTTTCTTGTGGATGGTGACAGTGGGAGGTGAAGCGTAAGACTCTCAGGTCTTTTCGGGTTTCGTGACCTCGGGCCAGCAGATGGGGAGGCAGTTCATCTGCATGGATCAGGGAGGTCCTCGCTTTTGGTGAGGAGCTGGCTGGCTCTGGACTGGTCCATGTGATAGGGAAGAGGGCCCTGGACTCCTTCCATCTACTAATCCATGAAAATGTAAAAAGAGGAACCCCCTGACCTGACCAAACGTGGTCATTTCAGGCTAATTTAACTTTCTCCTCCTCCATGGCCAAAGGCTATACTGCAACCCCAAGGTGTCCATGTTGCAAGAAAATACAGACACAAGTGGAAACATCTGAGAGTGGATGGATTCAGAGAAATCCCTAGAAAAACCACACATGAACAATTGCCTGCCAGTAGTACATTTAACACAATGGCAGCTTGAATTCTTTGTAAGGTAGCTACGTATTAAATGTCTGTGTCTTCTACACTTTAAATTCTATGAGGGCAGGGATCGATTAGGTGAGTGAAGAATGAAAGACTGAATGAAAACACCATAGAAAAAGAACGGGATTTGGATTTAGAAGCCTTAGATACGAATCCTAAGAGGTTTAATTCTCTAGTCATAATGGATGATTTTTTTTAAAAACAAAATGTTCCTTACACCATGGTAAGTATTTTAATCTTCACTTTTCTCCTCTAAAACAAAAATAGATAATATTTTCTAAGCAAGTTTGAGTTCCTGCCTCTTGGATGACCAACCGTCACAGTTTACCTGGGACTGACCGGGTTCTGAGGTTAAGGGGTTTATGATGCTAAAACCAGGGAAGTTCTGGGAAAACTGGGATGCGTTGGTCATGGTGCAACACTGAATTAGTTGCTTTTTATTCATTTTTATCTCAGCTAATCCTCACCTGAGCACTGTTAGATAAGTAGACACTTTTATTATCCCATATTACAGATGAGGCTATCGGGGCTCAGGCAGGTTAAGCAACAAAAAGCCAGGACCGTCTTAGTTGGGAGTCCAAGGCATAGTTATCATGAAGCTGTGCTGCCTCTCGTCAGAAAAATGGGAACCATGGTAACCCCACCTCATGGGTTTCACCTGGTCATTGAGATGATGATAATGAATTCATATGTGGCATTTCACTGTCTGCAAAGCCCTTTCCCGTTGGACCCTACAGTGAAGGGAGGCCATTAAAACTATGTTGTGATCAGTCAGCAATAAAACTTCCTGATCTGGAGCCAGAAAAAGAAAAAAAAAAAAAAAAAAAACTATGTTGTGGTGAACCCAGGTTGACCACTCCTTTGGGAACTTCATGGCCCATTACTCTGGGCTCTGGTCAACTCTTTTCTCACTTCTCTTTTTAGAGACACAGAGAAAATAGGAGAGGAAGGGAGACAGAAATTATTCTTCATCAGCAAGTTACTTTCTCCAAAGGCACTTTTTAATCATTATTATCATGAAATGTTTATCTTTCAAAAGTCTGTGCTAAGCTTGAGAGAACAACTTTAACTGAAGAACAAATGAGTGCCTTAAAGAGGTAAGGTTGTAAATTGCCCATCAGGTCCAAGGATTCATGGTTGGTTGGTTGCATTCTTTGTATTTATGTCTGAGAGTTCCCTGGTCCTTCACCTGAGCTTGCCCATACTAATATGTATTTTTCAGTTTAACCAAACCCCAAAGTTATAGGCAAGAGGGAAATATAATAAGCTGGGGGAGACAGATACATTGAGGAAACATAATGAAACTTTTCCAAGTAGTAGGTCAAGCAAACTTATATAGTTTAATTGAAAATAAATGCCTTATAAATGAAGCAAATAACTACAAAACAGACTCTTAAAGAAAATCCAAAAAAAAAACTGATTTTCAATCATACTTGATGATACATTTATTATATATGTAATATGTGATGATATTTGGGGGTACTTCTTTGGCTCCCCACTCCCTTTAAAACTGGCCACGTGGGCTTCCCTGGTGGCGCAGTGGTTGAGAGTCCGCCTGCCGATGCAGGGGACACGGGTTCGCGCCCTGGTCCGGGAAGATCCCACATGCCATGGAGCGGCTGGGCCCGTGAGCCGTGGCCGCTGAGCCTGTGCGTCCGGAGCCTGTGCTCCGCAATGGGAGAGGCCACAAGAGTGAGAGGCCCGCGTACCTCAAAAAAAAAAACAAAAAACAACAATAAAACTGGCTGTGTGTGTGTGTGTGTGTGTGTGTATACACGTATACATACAATGGAATATTACTCAGCCATAAAAAAGAATGAAATATTGCCATTTGCAGCAACATGGATGGACCCAGAGATTATCATACTAAGTGAAGTCAGTCAGAGAAAGACAAATATGATATGTGGAATCTAAAAAATGATACAAATGAACTTATTTACAAAACAGAGACAGACTCACAGACATAGAAACCAAATTTATGGTTACCAGAGAGGGAAGGGGGGGAGGGATAAATTAGGAGTTTGGGGATTAACAGATATGACTATATATAAAATAGACAAAGAACAAGGACCTACTGTGTAGCACAGGGAACTGTATTCAATGTCTTGTAATAACCTATAATGGAAAAGAATCTGAAAAAGTAAACACACACACACACACACATATATAACTGAATTACTTTGCTGTACACCTGAGAGTAACACAACATTGTCAATCAACTATACGTCAATTAAAAAAACAAAAACAAAAACCTGGGCTTAAACACCTTATCCTGACAGTCAAGGCTTTTTATAATACAGTTCCAGCTTAATTTTTCTCTCTTCCTCATCTTGTCCAACTGGACTCTCCTCTCCTGTCTTGCCTCCATGCCTTCATTCAACCTGTTGCCTCCACCTGGGATTCCCTCCTCATTCTCATCTGCACCTGTGAACCTTGTGATGGACCTCTGTTGTTCCTGACTATCCAGCATCCATTTCTCCTCTTTCTCATTTTAAAGCTTCCTTTGTAATTTGGGGGAATCACTCCTGAGCAGGTTCACTCTGTGGGTTCAACAGGCTGAGCCTCTCTTCAATTCCAGAAGTGGGCATGTGATCCAGACCTGGCCAAACAGCCCTGTTTGTATATTCTGCCTCATTTATCAGGAGAGAGGCACTCTCTTTATGCTGGCGTGGTGGAGCTGGTAACAAGGCAGCCTAGGAGGGATGGTGTCCATCCTTACCTCTACAAGGAATAAGCCTGTCTGAAAACAAAGCCAGTACAAGGTAAAACCACCAAGAGATAGACAGCTCTCTAATGGCATCATCTAAATTTATTTATTTATTTATTTATGGCTGTGTTGGGTCTTCGTTTCTGTGCGAGGGCTTTCTCCAGTTGCAGCGAGCGAGGACCACTCTTCATCGCGGTGCGCGGGCCTCTCACTGTCGCGGCCTCTCCCGTTGCGGAGCACAGGCTCCGGACGCTCAGGCCCAGTAGTTGTGGCTCACGGGCTTAGTTGCTCCGCGGCATGTGGGATCTTCCCAGACCAGGGCTCGAACCCATGTCCCCTGCATTGGCAGGCAGATTCCCAACCACTGCGTAATGGCATCATTTAGATACCCTGGATCCAACTCTGCCTGATATAAGATAGTCCTGCATTTCTCAGTTAGTTAAACCAACACATTTTTCTATGTTTGCTTAAATTAGTTTCAATTGGGCTTCTATCACTAAAAAACAAACAAACAAAAAAAAACCCCACAAAAAATAAAACCCCAAATCTCGGTTATACAAACTCTACCCATAATTCTGGGTTCATTTCGAAGGTCACCAAATTCCTAAAGCTTTCTTGTCCTCAGAAGAGAGATGGCATTTTTTTGGGGGGGGGGTGTTTTTTTTTTTACTTTTTGGCCACACGATGCGCGGCAGATGGGATATTAGTTCCCTGACCAGGGATCAAACCCACACCCCCTGCATTGGAAGTGCCGAGTCTTAACCACTGTACTGCCAGGGAAGTCCCAAGATAACCTTTTTTATTTAACAATCTCCTAGTACTCTATACTTAATATTTCTTGTCATCTGCCATGGGTTAAAATTTCTTATCAATCTTACAGGACTGCAAGCACCTTGAGGACAGGGTTCTGGGACTGATTTGTTTTTGCTGTCCTCACGGTGTCATACATAGCTGAGTGTTCCTACCCACTTGTGAATAAGTGAGTCAAATTTACTTAGCACTAAAACAATTTTTAAAAAGACTTAAGATGGGCTTCCCTGGTGGCGCACTGGTTGAGAGTCCGCCTGCTGATGCAGGGGACGCAGGTTCGTGCCCCGGCCCGGGAGAATCCCACATGCCGCGGAGCTGCTGGGCCCGTGAGCCATGGCCGCTGAGCCTGCACGTCCGGAGCCTGTGCTCCTCAACGGGAGAGGCCACAACAGTGAGAGGCCCGCGTACCGCTAAAAAAAAAAGACTTAAGATGACTTGAAAATAGCTTTCACACTTATTTTGTTTGGAGGTCAGGAATAAATGAATCAGGAAAGGGAGAGAAGGCATAAATGTGGAAAGAGAACTCATAAATGTGTTTCTCTCTACATTGTTAGCAGTGTGATTACTGTGATTTATAATGTGTACAAAAATCTAATCATACAATCAGCAAGGTGGAGACTTGAAAGTTAAGTGCCTATAAAGAACTATAAATTCTTCAGGAAAAGAACAGTGAGAAAACTTGGTCTTTCCAGTCAGACCCCCAGATTTGATCTGAACTTTCCTGCTATGTGACTAAGGGGTGAATTCGTTATTATTTGTGATTTTCCATTTCTTAATATCTAAAATGACACAAATAGCTATCACCAAACGATTGCTGTGAAGATGTAGTGGGAAGAGAGAGATCGTGTATTAGTTGGTATACATATCCAGCTGCTGTCACAGAGATGTATAACATGAATGGTTTAAACAAGAAAGATTTTTATTTCTCTCCCATGTGGAAAACAAGACTCAAGTAGTCTGGGGCTGGTATGGTGGCTCCATAGTAGCATCACAGACCCAGGTTCCTTCTATCTTGTGGCTCTGCCATTCCCACTGTGTTGTTCTCATCTTTAATTGTCCAAGATGGCTTAATGCTATGATCTCATTCTAGCCAACAGAAAGAGGAAAGGGGAAGTGGAGTGTATGCCCCTTTCATTTCAAGGCACAGTGCAGGTTTTCCACATGGACTGCTCACATCCCAGTGGACAGAGCTTGGTCACATGTCTAGTAGGGGACAAGTTAGGAAATACAGTGTTGATTCTCAGCTGCCATGGCTCAAATAATGTTATGTTTTTTTAAAAAAAAGTTATTATTATTAGAGATAAAGGGGAAAACTAGAGATAAAGGGGACAACACTGGATTTATTTAACCACCTGGAAGGTTTCCTGGTACACCTGATACTACCTCTTTCCATCCCCTTTCTGGTTACTGGTGTATTAAAAATTCTAAGTAGTATCCTCTCCTTTTTGCTGGCTTTGTTAACCAGCAAAATCCTTCTGAAAGCAGCATGAAAATGCATAGGATTCATGGTAATATAACTCTTAGGAATTTATTCAAATCAAATCATGAATGAAATAATAAAAGGCAGAAGCTGTGTATTCCAGTCTTCCTGGAAGAGCACGATTGTAAAGCGTTTCGCTATTCCACATTAGTAGACCATAAGCCATCCGTTCCTTTTCTGAGACCAGCTTTGAAATCCTCAGGTGTTGGTCTTAGATACCATGACGTTACCCCAGTGCCTGGGCCAGTGCTGACTGGAGTAAAGACTTCAACGTGCTGGGTTCCTGAGAAATGGGTCTTGTTCAGATACTAGTGTGCAGGAGGTACGTTAGGGGTCAGTACCTGTGGGGAATTAAAGTAAGCAGGACTGGGCAGAGAGAAAAGTGAACTGTGATACAGTCAAGAGAAGGCTTTAGCCAACCTCCCAAGCAGCTCCAGAGCTGGAACAGCCCCTCAGAGTTGTCCTGCATCACCCATTCCACGGAAGGAGACGTGAATATATGAATAGGTATCTTAAGGCAAGGGCAAGTCCTGGGGAAGAATTTAGCCAAGAGCAGGAAGCAGCCAACACTGCTGGCATCTGGAGAAAGAGCACCTGAGTCCAGAAGAGGGAGATCTGGGCTGCGCAGTTCTGCGTCCCCGGCAGGGGTCAACACTGATCCATGCTGAGCTAGTAGGATACTGTTGTCCGGTAGTTTGAAATGGGAGACTAGGAAACTGGAAGTGGGGAGGCAAGTTTACTGCAGTGTTCGAGGCAAAGTCCACGAATTCTTGTGGATCCTCAGAACCACCTGGTCCCTGCCCTTCTTAATGCCTGGTTGTTGAATGGTTCATTGGATTTAATTTGTTCCGGTTACCATGAGAACCTTATATATTTTGCCAACAATCCATGAATTACTATGAATGTGACAGAATATTATGCATCCCTCGAAATGATAAGAATGCCATTCTGATAATAATGTCAAACGCAAAAATATGTCCACGTTATCATTTTAGGTGAACTGACAAAACAGAAAATAATATTCCTGTAGGTAAACATTAATAAGTAAAAGTAACAGATGCATCCCAGGACATTATCAAAAAAGTGAAAAGACAACCTACAGAATGGGAGAAAATATTTGCAAAGCATATATCTGATAAGGGTCTAGTATGTAGAATATATTAAGAACTTTCAACTCTCACAGCTCAACAACAAGAAGGCAACCCAATTTTTAAAAATGGGAAAAGGACTTGAACAGATCTTTCTCCAAAGAAGATATACAAATGGCCAAGAAACCCAGGAAGAGATGTCAACATCATTAGTCATGAGATGCATACTGAAACCACCACAGGGTACCACTTCACATTTACTTAGGATTGTTATTTAAAGAAAAAAAAGAAAGAAAGAAATATAAAAAAGAAATATAGCCAAGAGTTGGCAAGGATGTGGAGAAACTGGAACTCGTGGACATTTTTGGTGGGATTTAAAATGGTTCTGCTGCTGTGGAAAACAGCTTGGCGGTTCCTTAAAAAGTAAAATTTAGAATTACCACATGATGCAGCAATTGTTTGTCTAGGTATAAGAGAGTTAGAACTAGAGGCTCAAACAGTTGTACACAAATATTCATAGTAGCTCTATTCACAACAGCCAAAAGGGGGAAACAGTCCAGATGTCCATCACAGAGGGACGGATAAACAAACTGTGGTATATCCATATAATGGAGTAGTATTCAGCCATAAATAGGAACAGACTACTGCTATATGCATATATAGATGATACTTGAAAACATGCTATGGCAAAAAAGCCAGACACAAAGGCCATATATTGTATGATTTCATTTCTATGAAGTGTCCAGAATAGGTTAATCTTTTTTCGTTTTTTTGTGGGGTTTTTTTGCGGTACACGGGCCTCTCACTGCTGTGGCCTCTCCCGTTGCGGAGCACAGGCTCCGGACGCGCAGGCTCAGCGGCCATGGCTCACGGGCCCAGCCGCTCCGTGGCACGTGGGATCTTCCCGGACCGGGGCACGAACCCGCGTCCCCTGCATCGGCAGGCGGACTCTCAACCACTGCGCCACCAGGGAAGCCCCAGAATAGGTTAATCTTTTGAGACAGAATACAGATCGGTAGTTGGCAGGGGCAATGGGGAGAGAAAAATGGGAAGCATCTTGCTTAATATATATGGAACTTCCTTTGGGGGTGATAAAAATGTTTTGGAACTAGATAGAGGTGGTGGTTGCACAACCTTATGAGTGCAGTTAATGCCACTGACTTGTTCACTTTAAAGTAGTTAAAATTATGTGACTCTCACCTCAACTAAAAAAAAGGTAATAAAGAATAAAAGATACTATTGGATTAGAAGTGGTTTTAAAAAGCATTATATCACCATGTCATATATATTTTATTTTTCAGTTTCTTTTTGTTTCAGGGTAGACAGTTACTTCCTAAAAGAATTAAAATACTTTGGAATGAGAGAAATAATTGTCAGAGTGTAAGTTATCCACATGGGCCATATGGAGACAGTGCCCCAGGGTAACACATCCCTTGCCAATAAAACTTGAGGTATAAAGTGACTGGCAACTGGCTCTTGTCCTTCACAGCAGTCTTGGTTCTGTCACTTCGTTAACCTCAATTTAGTACAGCCCTTCATTGTTTGCAGTTGAATATTTTGGGGCTGCACTTACATCGTACTGGTGGGGTTTATTGGTAGCACCTTTAAAAATATTCTCTAATTCTTTTATTATACATTTTCTAGTTTAAAATATAAGCATACTATAGTTCTTTTTGAAAATCCATGTAAGAATAGAAATAGAAAATTAAAATGCCCATCATTCTATCACCTAGAACAGCGGCCCCCAACCTTTTTGGCAACAGGGACTGGTTTCATGGAAGACAATTTTTCCATGGACCAGGGGTGGGGGGTGGCCTCAGGATGATTCAAGCACATTACATTTATTGTGCACTTTATTATCATTACATTTGTAATATATAATGAAATAATCATACAACTCACCATAATGCAGAATCAGTGGGAGCCCTGAGCTCGTTTTCCTGCAACTAGACGGTCCCATCTGGGGGTGGTGGGAGACAATGACACCCGACGTGTGTTGCTTATGTCGTCTGCTCCTATGAGAATCTAATGCTACCACTGATCTGACAGGAGGCATAGCTCAGGCGGTAATGCGAGCGATGGGGAACAGCTGATGAAGCTTCGCTCGCATGCCCGCTGCTCACCTCCTGCTATGCGGCCGGTTCCTAACAGGCCACAGACCGCTACTGGTCGGTGGCCCAGGGGTTGGGGACCCCTGACCTAGAATGAAAGTGTTAGATGTTTTATACACGTGTGTACACCAACACGTATTATACACAGTGATATGGGTGCATTTGGGGCCACAAATAGTGTTATGCTGTACATGTTTTATATTTTTCACTCCCTAATGTTAACAATTTTCTTTGTCATTCTTTTAAAATGGCATTTTTAATGTATAGTTGCACCATAATTTATGGAACTGATCATCTGTTTCATACATCTATTTTTCCCAATATTTCTGCAATCTAATCCTTCACTCTGCTCCATTATAACCATTCCTTCCTTCATTCTTCTTTTCTGGGGGAGGGGGAGGGGCAGCTTCCAATTTTCACCAAAATATTTACAATTTTATTATAAAGAAAAATAAGATGAAATTCCTGTGTATAAGTCCTTTTGTGTATCACTGATTATTTTATTCAGATAACTTCATGTTGGGATATAATTGACATATAACATTGTTAGTTTCAGATGTATGCCATAATAATTCAGTATTTCCAGTGGTGAAATGATCACCACAATGTTTAGTTAACTTCCATCATTACACATAGTTACAGTGATTTTTTCATGTGAAAAGTTTTAAGATCTACTCTCTTAGCAACTTTCAAATATACAATACAGTGGTATTAACTATAGTAACCATGCTGTACATTACATCCCCTGGACTTATTTATTTTATAACTGGAAGTTTGTACCTTTTGACCACATTTACTCACTTCGTCCAAACCCCACCCCCCTCCTCTGGCAACCACCAATCTGTTCTCTGCATCTATGAGTTTGTTTTTCTTTGTTTGTTGATGTTTTTGGATTCCACACATAAGTGAGATCATACAGTATTTGTTTTTCTCTAGCTGACTTATTTCACTTAGCATAATATCCTCAGGGTCCATCCATGTTGTCACATATGGCAAGATTTCCTTCTTTTTTATGGCTTATATATATATATATATATATATATATAAAATTATATACTACATATATATAACGACTTCTTTATCCATTTATCCATCAGTGGACACTTGGCTACCGTAAATAATGCTGCAGTGAACACGGGGATGCATGTATCTTTTCAAGTTAGTGTTTTTGTTTCCTTTGGAAGTGGAATTGCTGGATCATGTGCTAATTTTATTTTTAATTTTTTGAGGAACCTCCATACTATTTTCCATAGTGGCTAAACCAATTTATATTCCCACCAACAGTGTACAACATTTCCCTTTTCTCCATATCCTCCCTGATACCTATTATTTCTTGCCTTTTTTTATAATAGTCATTATAATATGTGTGTTGTGATATCTCACTGTGGTTTTGATTTGCATTTCCTTGTTGCTTAATGACACTGAGCACCTTTTCATGTAACTGTTGCCATCTGTATGTCTTCTTCAGAAAAATACCTATTCAGACTCTCTGCCCATTTTTCAGTTGGATTGTGTTTGTTTCTTTGCTCCTTTTGCTGTTGAGTTATATGAGGTCTTTATATATTTTGGATATTAATTGCTTATCAGATACATGATTTGTAAATATTTTCTCCATTCCATATGTTGCCTTTTCATTTTGTTGATCATTTCTTTTTTGTTGTGCAGAAGCTTTTTAGCTTCATGTAGTCACGCTTGCTTATTTTTGCTTTCCTTGCCTTTGCTTTTGGTTTCAAATCTAAAAAAATCATTGCCAAGACCAATGTCAAGGAGCTTAATGCTTATGTTTTCTTCTAAGAGTTTTATGGATTCAGGTCTTATATTCAGGTCTTTAATCTCATTTTTAGGTGTGTGTGTGTGTGTGTTTGTGTGTGTGTTGTAAGATAGGGGTTTCAGTTTCATTCTTTTGCATGTGCCTGTCTGGTTTTCCCATCACCATTAATTGAGGAGTCTGTCCTTTCCCCACTGCATATTCTTTACTCCTTTGTCAAAAGTTAATTGACCATAGGTACATAGATTTTTTTCTGGGCTGTCTGTTCCATTCCGTTGATCTAAGTGTCTGTTTTTATGCCAGTACACACAGTTTTGATTACTATGGCTTTGTAATATAGTTTGAAATCAGAACACGTGATGCCTCCAGCTTTGTTCTTCTTTCACTTCTTTCCACTTTTTATTTTCTTTGTATTTCTTTCACCCTGACTGCTTTGGCTATTCGGGATCTTTTATGGTTTCATACAAATTTTAGGATCGTTTGTTCTGTGTCTTTGAAAAACACCATTGAATTTTGACAGAGATTGTACCTGAATCTGTAGGTTGCTTTGGGTAGTATGGGCATTTTAACAATATTAATTCTTCCAATTTATGAGCATGGAATATCTTTCCATTTATTTCTGTCTTGTCCAACGTCTTTCATCACTGTCTTAATAGTTACAGTTACATTCTTAAAAATAAATTCCTAGGACTAGAAATACCCAGTCAAAAGGAAAATGTGAAAGTTTTTGATATTTGACAAATTGCCTTCCTGTTAGGTTATCCCATTTTCCCCTTCCAACAATGGTGCATGAGATTCTGCCTCTGTTCTACATCCTTTGCAAGATCAGGGCTCTCTCTAATAACCATTGCCAAAAGTATTATTTTATGGTTTTAAAAATTTATTTTTGATGAGACAGTACATAATATGGTTTAAATGTCCATGGAACCAAAGGTATCTGGGGGAGTCTCTTTCCTGCCCAGGTACACCATCCCCCTTTGGGGGCCACAGTTCCCTGTGTGTTCTTTCCAGAAATCATTTATGTATTCATAAATGGTAGCAGTCTAAACACACTGTCTGGACCTTGCACTTGCTATATCTCATAAATGTAGCCTCTTCATTCTTTTCTGCTGTCATGTACTTTTCTATTGTTGAATGCTATATATTTTAAAAGTTCCCTTTTGATGGACAGTTCAGTTGCCTTCAAGCTTTTGCTGTTACAGACAACGTATCTGTGAGTTACCTTGTAATTCCCTCACTTTGTACATGTACAAGGAAATAAGTGTAAGTTAAACTTCTGGGTTCCTAGGTTCAAGGATTTTTTAAAATGTTTTTGTTATTATTATCAAGAAGAAAAGAAGAAAAAAGAATGAGGGAGAGAGAGAAAAGAAAAAAATTAGAAGATTTAGTGAGTCTGGTGGTTATTAAATGGTAGAAAATGTCACATATTTTCCCCAGATTGCTCATCTCTGAAGTTGCCGGTTTTCTTTCAGTAGTCTTCCTTGTCTGTTCAAGGGGTCAGAAATTTCAAAAGAGTAAGGGCAGGAAACAGAATGGGTGCTAAAGACCCAATAGCAGAGCTGCCTCCAGTCCTATAACAGGTGTTTTACCAGCAGCTGAATTCCAATAAGGAAGAGCAAATACCTTAGAAGAGGGCGAGCTAAGCCTTTAAACCCTGGAGGTGATGTTACACATCTTCTCTTCAGAAATACAAAATGAAAATACGTTTAGGGTTGGAAAATAATTTTCCAGGGGTGACATCATCTGTGACACAAAGGATGAGAACTTCAAAACTTCAGTTAATGTACATTTATTTAACAGTGACTTCTTTAATGGAAAAAGTGACTTTCATTTAGTTTAAGTAAACTTAAAAAAAATAACATGCGTGCAGCAAAGCGCACAATATATTATATAGCACATAATTATATAGCTTAATGAACTTTCACAAAGTGAACACATCCCTGTAACCGCCACCAAGATCAAGCAATAGAGAGTAACCAGCATCCCAAAAGCCCCCACTGTGCCCTTCCAGATCACTACCCACCACCAAAGTAACCATTCTCTCTCACGACCAATTAATTGTGTGTGTTATTTAACATTATACACGTGGAAAATATAGGATGCGCTTTTCTGTGTCTGGTTTCTTTTACTCAACATTATGTAGAATTCATCCCTGATTTTGTTTTTATCTTTCTTTCGTGTGGCTTCATTCATTCCACAAATATTTACTGAGCACCTACTGTACGCCAAGCAGTATGCTAGGTACTGCAGAAACAATGACAATGATACAGATGCGGTCCCTGCTTTCCTGGAACTTACATAAAGAGACTGTCTTCTGACTCTGAAAATAAGTATCTAAGGATTTAAATGTCATTGCTTCCCAGAGAGACAATGAGGTTTGTCAACACAGGTAGCTCCGAGGTACCCGTTTGTCTAGAAAGTCACAGATATGGTCCGGCTAATGTGTACTTCAGTAGATTTCCAAATCCTTATCTCCAGAATCTCCCAGCATTGTTTACCTGCTATTTAAGAGTCAGAAGCCTGCAAAATAAAAATCTGGACTGCCTTGTTAGAATTGCATTCCAGGATAGCTCCTTGATTGAATAACTAGAATGTCTGCCAGGCAAGGCTCTGGGGAAGTTGTCTGTATCTTTGAAATGCTATTTCAAACGTGCTTCTTTGGCAGAAAAATTCAGAGAAGAGTAACGGCCAAGCAATGGCTTTTTCCCTTTGAAGTTATAGTTTCTGCCCTTTTCTCAGTTTAGGAAATGGATTGGGAGATAATATTTCATGTGGTCACTGAAGATCTCCAATTAACCCCAAAATCAGGAGGGGGACACAGAGACTGTTATTTCAAGACTGAACATAAAGTCAAAAATTCTAGTGCATGCATACATTAACTTCAGATTTGCTAGCAATTACTGACTTTCATAAATGACTTTGAAATACTTAAATTAGTACAACATTGATAAAATTAAATATGTGCATTTATCAAAAGCCTTAAAAATTTTAAGAGCATGACAAATCTATAGTCCCTTTACCATCACCCTCAAATTTGTCCCCTCTCCCTTTCTCCAGGTATGAATTTAGAGAGCATCCTTCCAGACCTCTTTTTATATTTTTATGCACAAATACACATATGTGTGAGTTGTTTTTCACCTAAATGGTATACACATCGTGCTGCAACTTGCTTTTTGCCCTTCAACAATATTTTTTGAGATATCGCCAGTTACTCTCTACCTGGTTCGCTCCTTTGAACTGCTGTACAGGGTTCTGTGCCATATAAATGTACCATTTTCTATAACACAGCCATCCTTCTGCTGAGGACATGCCGTCTCCAGTTTTTCACTATGACAAGCAGTGCTGCCATGACAGCCTTGACCTGCATCCTTTTTTTTTTTTTAAGATTTTTCTGATGTGGACCATTTTTAAGTCTTTATTGAACTTGTTACAACACTGCTTCTGTTTTATGTTTTGGTTTATGGCCACAAGGCATGTGGGCCCTTAGCTCCCCGACCAGGGATCGAACCCACACCCTCTGCATTGGAAGGCAAAGTCTTAACCACGAACCACCAGGGAAGTCCCTTGACCTGCATTCTTGGGCTTGTGAGCAAGTATTTCTCCAGGACAGACACCAAGAAATGGATAGATGATGGCATTGCTTTTTTAAAAGAGCAGCTTGGTCCTTAACGCAGAGGAAGCTCCTTGAAGGCTGTGTAGGTCTTATTTGTATCTGCATTGCCAGAGTCCAGCACAGAGCCTGCTGGCTTGTGACTGCCTGCCATGTATGGGGGTCCTGGTTTTCCCTTCAACTCTTTACTTCTCAATCTCTTGGTCTGTCCCTCCTTGCCTCCAGGTCATTTCAAAGGTAGCAGCAGAAGGTCTTCCTTCTTGGCCTTCTCTTGTTTCTCCAGTGTGTCTTTCCCTTGGTCAGAAGCTCTCTTCTCAAGCTGTACATTGGAATCAAATGGGGAGCTTTTGAAATTTACCAGTGCCCAGGCCCACTTTCCAGAGGTTCTGACTTCACTGGCCTGCAGGGAGGTGGATCCCAGGTAATGGGTTTTATTCCTTCTTAGCTTTCTGTTTTCTACTGTTAGGAGGCTAGAATGGAGAATCGTTGTCTTAGGCCAGTGGTTCTCCAAGTGTGGTTCCCATCCAGCAGTACCAGCATCCCCTGGGATTTGTTAGAAGTGTGAATTCCTGGGCTTGACCTTAGAACTACCAAATCAAAAACTGGAGGGTGGGACCCTAGGTATAGGTTTGGCAAACCCTCCAGATGATTCTGAAGCATGCTAAATCAAATTTGAGAACTGCTGCCCTGCGTGATCTCCTGCCTTTCCCTGACTCTGTAAACAGGTAGAAGACTTCCTTTTTCTCCCCTCCAACCTCAACTCCTCTCCTGAACACCAGCTGCCCCACTGACATACCACTAGGGTGCCTCATCCACATCTCCAGTGCTCCCCACCCCACTCCCACCTTGCCAAAACTATTTTTCCCTCAGCCTTCTCCATCCCAACAAATAGCACCAATGTCCTCCAGGTCATTAGAAGCAGAAATGTGGAATTCATTTAAAAAATCTTTTAAAATTGGTAATACATTCTGGTGGCTTAAAACCCAGTAGGTATAAAAGGGTAAACGATGAAAGTGTCTCCCACCCTTACCCCCCCTGTTATGGACTGAATTGTGTCCCTGCCAAATTTATATCTTAAAGCCCTAATCCCAAAGTGACTACATTTGGAGATAGGGCCTTTAAGGAGATAATTAAGGTTAAATGAGATAAGGGTGGGACCCTAATTAAATAGGACTGGTGTCCTTGTAAGAAGAGGAAGAGATACCAGGAATGTATTGTATAGAAGAATGGACAGGTGAGGACACGGCAAGAAGGTGGCCATCTGTAAGCCAAGGAGAGAGGCCTCACCAGAAAAACCTTGGCAGTACTTTGATCTTGGACTTGCATCCTCCAAAACTGTGAGAAAATAAATTTCTGTTGTGTAAGCCACCCAGTCTGCGGTGTTTTATGATGGTTAATTTTATGTGTCATTTGACTAGGCCACGGGGTGCCCAGATATTTGATCAAACATTATTCCGGATGTTTCTGCGAGGGTGTTTTGGGATGAGATTAACATTTAAACCAGTGGACCTAGTAAAGCACATTGCCCTCCATAATGTGAGTGGGCCTCATCCAACCACTTGAAGGCCTGAAGAGAACAAAAAGACTGACCTTCCCTTAGAATTTTTCCTGCCTGACTGCCTTGAAACTGGGACATCTGCCGCTTCTTGTCTTCAGACTCTAACTGAAACATAGCCTCTTCCTGGGTCTTCAGCTGGCTGGCCTTCAGATGGAATTAAACCATCATCAGCTCTCCTGGGCCTCCAGCTTGCTGACTTACTGTGCAGAGCTTGGGTCTTGGTAGCCTCCATAAACACAGGAGCCCATTGCTTATAATAAATCTCTACGTCTCACACACACAGAGTCTTGGATCCATTTCTGTGAAGAACCTTGACTAATATGCAGCCTTAGCAGAATAATACATCCCCTTATGTCCAGTTCCCAATCTTCTTCCTTCCAGGGTAACCACTGTACTTCGTTTCTTATGTATCCATTCAGACTTTCTTTAGAATACATACGCAAATAAAAATATGTAATATTATTTTTGTCCATCCTTTACACACGCAGACACATACACAAGAAGTCCCATTCCTTTTACAGATGCATTGTCTTTCATTGTATGCATGTATCTTAATTGATTTAATCCGTCCCTATAGTTTATGTTTTCATTCCTTGTGATTTTGTGCCATTAGAAATGATACTGCAGGGACTTCCCTGGTCGTGCAGTGGTTAAGAATCCACTTGCCAATGCAGGGGACAGGGGTTTGAGCCCTGGTCCGGGAAGATCCCACATGCTGCGGAGCAACTAAGCCTGTGCGCCACAACTACTGAACCTGCGCTCCAGAGCCCGCGAGCCACAACTACTGAAGCCCACGCACCTAGAGCCCATGCTCTGCAACAAGAGAAGCCACCATAATAAGCCCACGCACTGCAATGAAGAGTAGCCCCCGCTCGCCGCAACTAGAGGAAGCCCGCGCATAGCAACGAAGACCCAAGGCAGCCAAAAATAAATAAATAAATTTATTTAAAAAATGATACTGCAATCAACGAAGAACCTTGTGCATGTCATTTTTCTACATATGCAAAAATATCTCATTTATATAACATGTAGAATGCTAGGTCAAAGTGTATATGATTTTTGCAGTTTTGATAGATGTATTGCCTTCTTAGGGCTTATGTCAATTTACATACTCAACAACAATGTACTAGAGTTCCCCAGTCTTAATAATTGACTGTATTTATCAGTATTGTGCCTGATAGCTGAAAAACTAGTGTTGGTATAGGGGTTTTTCGTTTTGTTTTTTTAATGAGGATTGCCTTCCTCACTTTGTAACAGATTCTTTTTTTTCTTTTTTTTTAATTAATTAATTAATTAATTAATTTTTGGCTGTGTTGCGTCTTCGTTTCTGTGTGAGGGCTTTCTCTAGTTGCGGCGAGCGGGGGGCCACTCTTCATCGCGGTGCGCCTGCCTCTCACTGTCGCGGCCTCTCTTGTTGCAGAGCACAAGCTCCAGACACACAGGCTCAGTTGTTGTGGCTCACGGGCCTAGTTGCTCCGCGGCATGTGGGATCTTCCCAGACCAGGGCTCGAACCCGTGTCCCCTGCATTGGCAGGCAGATTCTCAACCACTGTGCCACCAGGGAAGCCCTTGGTTTAGTTTTAATTTGGATTTTTTTACTATGATAAAACAGTATACTTTCACAAGCTTGTACCATTTGTATTTCCTTTGTTGTGAGCTGTTAATCGATACCTTTTGCAGAGTTTTCTTTTGGATTGAGGAAAGATTTCTCTCTGTGTTATGAGCAGAACATTTTCTTAGTTTGTCATCTGACTTTTGATTTGGATTATGATGTTTCTTGTCAAGTAGAACATTATTTGTTTCATAATAAAGTTAAATATTTCAGTTTTTTTTTTTCCTGTGTGGCTTGTGCATTTCGAGTCAGCATTAGGAGGTCTTCCTTATGCCACAGATAGAAAGGAATTATTCACTCCTGTTTCTTTCTAAGCCTGTTTTGGTTTAATTTTTACAGTCAATTTTTTATTCATTTGATATGGATCAAGCATGTAATTTAAAGTATGAGGTACAGATTTAACTTTTTAAAAAAAATTTTATCCAATTTTTAAAGGTTATACTCCATTTATAGTTATTACAAAATATTGGCTATATTCCCCATGTTGTACAATACATCCTTATAGTCTATCTTACACCCAATAGTTTGTTCCTTCCACTCCCCCACCCTGACATTGCCCCTCCCACCATTGGTAATTCAGTAGTTTGTTGTATTTTTTAGATTCTACATATAAGTGATATCATACAGTATTTGTCTTTCTCTGTCTGACTTATTTCATGTAGCATAATGCCCTCCAAGTCCATCCGCGTTGCTGCAAATTTTTGTTATTTTTTATGGCCGAGTAGTGTTCCATTGTACATATATATGTATAAATATATCACATCTTCTTTATTCATCTGTTGATGGGACACTTAGCTTGTTTCCATATCTTAGTAATTGTAAATAAAGCAGCTATGAACATTGAGCTGCATGTATCTTTTTGAATTAGTGGGGGTTTTGGGGATATATACCCAGGAGTGGATTTGCTGGGTCATTTGGTAGTTCTATTTTTAATTTTTGAGAAACCTCCATACTGTTTTCCACAGTGGCTGCATCAATTTACATTTCTACCAACAGTGTACAAGGGTTCCCTTTTCTCCACATCCTCAACATCAACTTTAAGTTTTTATTATTAAAAATTAATTTTAAACCACATGGCTACCAAGTCATTCTAGCACTGCATAGTGACTGGTCCAAGTTTTCCCAATCAGTTTCAGAAACCATCTCTATCAGAAACTTACCTGTCCCAGTCAGATCTGTTTCTGGATTTTCTAGTCCTTCCACTGGGTTTTCTGTTCATTCACAGTCCAGTATCACCCAGTTTATTTACTGAGGCTTTCCATTATATTTTAATATCTGTTATTAATACTAGGTTCTCCACATTGCTCTTCATTTTCAAAGTTTTCCAAGCTGTTTTTTTGTTTATCTTCCCAAATAAACTTTTGTTCAATTTTGTCTCAATCAAACAAAAGAAGAATAACAGAAACAAAATGTTGGTATTGATATTGTGTTTCCAGTCACTTTATAAACTGTCTTAGGGAGAATGGGCACCTTGGTGACATTCCGTCATCCTAAGAATATGGTATTTTTCCATCTACTCACATCTCTGAAGTCCTCATTAGTGTCTTAAAATAGTATTCCTACAGGCATTGTATGTTCCTTGTTATTTCTATCCCCAGTGATTTTGTTGCTATTGTATGTGGGGTTTTATTCTTTTATATTCTCTATGTGGTTGTTATTTGTATATATAAAAGACAGCAATTTCTGCATAATCATTTTGGGACTCATTCTTGATGCCCCCACTTCTCATCCCCATGATAACATCCTTCACCATGTCCTATTGATTCTGTCTTTAAAATATACTTTCTCCATATCTAAATCCTGCCACCTCCACTCCCACTACCCTAGTTAAAGCCAGTGTCATCCTTGTTTGAACAACACAATAGCCTCCTTGATCCCATCGTTCACACAGCAGCCAGAGGGATTTTTTCAAAATGAAAGAAGTGTCTTGCTGTCTCCTTGCCTAAGAATTTTCTGTGGCTTGCCCTTACATTCAGAGTAAAATACAAACTCCTCACCTGGAAGGCCCCATATCACCTGGCTCCTGGCTCACTGGCCTGCAGCCCCACTCTCCATCCCCTCCCTTTCATTCACAGAACTCCAACCACAAGGGCTCCTCTCAGTTCTGAAACCCTCTCACTTCTTTCCTGTCTCAGACATTGTCCTGCTGGTCTCTCTGCCGAGAATATTCTTCTGCTTGTTGTTTAAGGGGCTGGTTCCGTCTTACTATCTAGGCTTCCATTTAACTAGCACTTCTCAAAGAGGCTTTCTCTGTTCACCTAATCTCAACTATCTCCCTTTTAATCTCCTCCACAATACTTAGAACAGTGTTTAATTATATACTTGTTCACCTATTTACTTATTTTATGTTTCCCTTCCCCCCAGACTGTGAGCTCTTCTGCTATCTGCAAACTTCATGGTGCATAGTAGGTGTTCAATAAATATTTGTTGAATAAATAAACAAATGTCTTCCTTGTTTATATAGTCAGGGGTTGGGTAAGCTTCTACTTTTTCCTGCTACTCAGTTATTATTCTCTAACCACGTTTTAAATCCACAGTTACCGTATATCAACTGCTTCTATTTCTGTCTAAATCACAAGCTCCCCTCAAACTTCACTCAGAAGCCTGACTTAGCTATCATAAATCTCTTCTTAGCACCTGTCCACATATACACAATATATATAAGGTTATTTTCAAATAGTGAAACACATATTGAATGTTACAGAAAAAGCTAATATTATGCATAATTTATAAGAAAACTTTTCCCTAAGGGTGGTGACAACATCATATTTTCTTTATATACTGTCTCTTTATTAAAACAAAAACAACTACTGGTCTCATTAAGAAAATAATATATTCTCATCGTAAACATAAGTAAACAATATGAGAATGGGTATCATAGAAATGTAAAAAATGTAAACGATCTCCATAATTACCAGTTTCAGCGATCACAGTCATATGGTTATAATATGATGTATATCCATCTTTCTAGACTTTTTTTTTTCCTACGCGGATCCTTTTCTGGCACAGGCTGAGGCTTTGCTGCTTTATTTTGTTTACACTACTAAAGGAACCAATTACACAAACCACACTGTGACTCACTTACTTACTAATACACCTTGGACATGTTTATATGCTAGAACATACTGCTCTTCCTGACTCTTAAATAACTGCCTAATATTTCATTGCATTTACTGTCTCTTGATGGTTCCCTTCCCTTTACACCTGCTTAGTGAAGTGGGGAGGACAGGGTCTTGAATTGTGTCTCTTTTCAATTTTTAGGACCTTTGGCCCTCCTGGACACGAGGGCCAGTCACCGCTCAGGGAAGTCTACTGTGACTTCCGTTCTGTCGGAAAAGGTACGTTAGAGCAAATATAATCCATGAGGTCCAGATTGGTGGTGAGAATTAATGAACTGAATAATCAGCTGTAAGAAGTGTAAAAAATGTATGTGGGTGAACTTGCGTTGCTGACTATAATCAGGATTCAGGCAGCATCACCACCACGGTGCGAGTGCCCAGGAGAAAATTATACCTCCAACGTCTTGCTTTTTGTAACTGTACCTCTAGCACAGAGCCCAGCAGTAGCTGAACTTTATTCCAGTTATGCTTGCCATGAATGCCAGAGATATGTACTGTCAGACCTGTTTTTAAGTGGGAAAAAAAAAAAAAAAAAAACCATTTTTTTCATTGCCAGCTTCTGATAGGGACTTGACAAGGCGCTAATTACTAGGCTTACATTTCAGGAAGCAACCTATTTTGTGTTATTGGTGCCGATTAATACAAAGATGGTGCAGGGTGAATATACCATTTCCAACTGGCGCTGATTTGATGTCGCATAATCTCCTTAGTGCGTCAAGCTGGTGCATGCAATGCATCTATGTTTTTGCACATTAATTTGGAAAATGAAGGTATTTCTCCCTGCCCCTAGCCCCTCTCCGTTGTCCTTGGTAGTCACAGTAGCTGAGATATTTTGAAAAGCTCTCTGAAGACCATCTTTGTAGCATGCTTCCACATAAGCTCACGGGGAATTCAAATCCTGCACTACTTTATAACTCTAAGGCAGGCCTCTCGGCCATATGCTGTTGTAATAGCAAGGGCCACAGTATGGCCTGAACAACACAAAGATACTGGGCTGAACTGAGGGCCTTGACAGTCTTGACAGATGGTTGTTGCCATGAGACCACTGAAGAAGAGCAGTGTTCCTAAGGGCCAGTCTTACAGTTAGGTCAATGAGTGGTCTGGGCGTTGGAAAGGAATTCTCTTCCTCAACCCCAGTTGGACTGATATCCAGAAGCCCCACCATTTGTGACTGACTCCCTAAACCAGACCCCCTATAGGCCTCTTCCCCCAGTTGACCTGATACCTGAATTTTTTCTAATGTATAGATTTCTACTCTTTGAGATTGTGTTCCAGACCATCACAGTTTATCCTATATTAAGCTTAAAAAAGCATAAATACACATGAGAGTCAATATAATATTATGGTTTAACAATACGCCTTGAAATCAGAAAGCCCACCTGTGAAGGCCCACTTAGCTACTCACTAGCTGTGTAACCTTGGGCCAGTTACTTATCCTCTCTGTGTCTTTATTTCTTCCTCTCAGAAGTGGAGCTCACGGCATTCCTATTTCATTGGGTTGTCAGAAGGATCGAATACTGTCTTATCAATTGTGCCTAGAAGTGGTAAGCAGTCACAAAGGTTAACCATTACTGTAATAAATACCTTTACGGTAGACAGCCTATTATGCATCATGTGGCAGAGGAAATTACATTTTTGCATATGTAAATATTGTTTACCATACAAAAATATATTTCTGTAAATGTTCTATGGGAAAATCGTGTTTTGGCTAATGTTTTGGCTGTTTAAAATATTCTGCCAGAGGGACTTCCCTGGCGGCACAGTGGTTAAGAATCCACCTGCCAATGCAGGGGACCCAGGTTCAATCCCTGGTCTGGCAGGATCCCACATGCCACCGAGCACCTAAGCCTGTGCGCCACAACTACTGAGCCTGCACTCTAGAGCCCGCGAGCCACAACTACTGAAGCCTATGTGCCACAACTACTGAAGCCCGTGCACCTAGAGCCCGTGCTCTGCAACAAACAAGAGAAGCCACCACAATAAGAAGCCCACACACCACAACAATGAGTGGTAGCGCAGCCAAAATATATATATATATATATATATATATATATATATATATATTCTGCCAGAAAAAAAAGCCCAATGTTTGAAAAAATACCAAGTCTGACTTACAGGAACTGCTAATATAAGCAGAATATGAGAAAGAGTAAAGCTGTTTAAAAATGAAAAAAAGTTTTAAAAGGACAGGGGGGCTAACAACAAGGATGAATGTGAAAAAATACATAGTCAATGAAATATAAGCACGCACATGGCATACTTTCTCTCCCGGAAGAAGAAAGGCCCATAAATCAGTGGTGGAAGTAGGAGGTTAACTGAGGAAGGAGTGCTAGGTGCCAGCGCTCTTCTCTGTAAGACTGAATCAAGAACTGCTCTTCTTAACTAGTAGGTGGGTTAGTCAGCAGGTGAGGCTGCTGATTTGGATGTTTAGAGATCACTTCCTATATGCCAGCCACTAAGCCAACACCTCGGTCCATTCATTTTCACAGCATCCCTTTGAGGCAGGCAACTGTGATTATTACCCTCTTTTCAGGATATGGAAAGGATATGGAAAGTGCCCACACTACTGGTCTCTTACTTTCCATGCTCACAATCTTGATGTAAGCATTGGGGAAAGCCTAGCTCTGGAAATTTCTACTCCAGAAGATTCTAATTAAAGCAGGACTTTCCTCCCCATGAGAAAGAGATTACCTGCATCATTCCTGCAGAGGTGTGTGTGTGTGTGTGAGAGAGAGAGAGAGAGAGAGAGAGAGAGAATGACCTTTACAAATTAAACAAAATACTGGCTCTGAAAACTAGAAACAGTTTTGTAGCAATTGTAAACTCATTCATTTAAGAAATATTTATAGAGTGCCTATTAGGTAGCACCAAGGGGATACAGTGGGGAGGGCAATAGATTTCCTCCTTGCCCTTGTGTAGTTTAAAGTCTAACAGAGAACACCAAACAACAAGACAAAAGGGATGAAACAAACCAGGACAGGAGAAGTTCAGGGCTCAGGGGGCATGTAGCATCCTGGTGCATCCCACAGTACTCTGAGCATTGTCAGATTCCATGCTAGCACATCTGTAACAACTGTCTATGTTGAATGTGGACTTTTGGAAAATGGAGAAATTGTATTTGCACACGTTGTATTGCTTTATAACTTGGCTTTAGTTGAAGAGTGGTTTGAATCTGAGCACTTCTGAATCATGTATAGTTATGATGTTGAACCCAGGTCTGAAGGTCGCATTCTATGGATACTAGAGGGGGCAGAATAAGGATCTGAGGCCCTAAGTGTTTCAACTGATTATTAGTGGGATTTATTTGGGGCTCCAAAGCCTGGGCAATAGCTAAAATATGGTCTTCTGGAATGATAAGTAGGAAAGGAGCACCTGGTATGTAAACACCTTTGTAGAATTGCCATAAGCTAGTCGTGAGCTATCTAGAGCCATCATAAAGACCAGACTGTGATGTTCCACACAGGCTCAAGAGGAGTTATTTAGAACTTAGATTTAGCATTCACATTAAAGAAAGGATGTTCTTACAGATCATACTCATAAGGCCAGGTATAAAGGCTGAACGATCAAGAACCATTAGGTGACCGTCTTTCTGTCACTAGGCTGCTCTGATTCATAGAGATGGCAAGCTTTGCAGGTAAAGTGACTCCTGGTCAAATCCCAGCTCAGCACATTCTAGCTCTGTAATGTTGGGTAGGTCACTTAACTTTGCTGAGTCTAATTTTCATCATATATAAAATGGAGAGAGTAGAACCCAGACAGCAGGACTGCTATGAGGAATAAATAATTAGCACAAAGTAGGAACTCAATGCAAAGAATCTCATGTTATTATTACAAATGATATAAACTACTTTCTCTATGTTATGCTACGCTTGAAGTCAGTATTTGGAAGGCTTTAAAAAATATACTAAGATCACTTCCCCTGTGGCAAGTAAAAGATGACACGGTTTCTCCCCACCTCCACTCTGCAAACATGAAACTGGATCAAAGAGGGTGTGTTGCTCAGGGCTGCAGAGTTTGACCATCACCAGCTTGGTGCTTCATTTACCAGAATCCTATGCTACCCAGTACCACGGACTTACCTATTCCTGAAACCACTTACTACTGACCACTGGGGAAACAAATTCATTTTAATTCTGCCTCCTGGTGTCTCCCTATCGTTTGGGTGTGGGTTTTCCCTTTCTGTGGAAATTTGCTTCACATCTCCTTCCTGTTCTTTTCACTGGTGTTCTGCAAAGTCATTTGGGATGTCATCCTTTGTATTTCTGTTCACCAGACTATCTCTCCCTAGTGACTAATCTCCATCATCACTCCTCTGGGATTCAGTTTTCATGAAGCAGCAGCCAAAGAAGCTTCCCATTTAACCTACAATAACGTTCAATTCCAGTAAAGCCTGGGAGAAAAAAATGGGCTAACATCTGTCCTTCCATTAACTCCAGGTGATCTCAGTAAGCGGTTCTTCCTTCAGAGCAAACTTCTGTGAGGGGCCAGCTATTACAGAATCCAGTCTCCCCTCCTGCACTCCGGTAATTTTATATTCTTATTTGTAGAACCAACTTCCAAACTGCATGTACATATATTTTTCTTTCATAATTTACATTTTATTGGTTGTTTTGAGGCTCAATACACATTTTAATTTGTACACAATTTTAACAGCTGTACCAAAAATCTAAAAAGTCATGTAGCTGTGATTCTTTCCTAAACAGTTATTCCAGTCAGTTTCCGGCCTAAAATTTGGTGGCAAGTATTCCTTAAAAGGATATCAAGTATAAATTTATTTATCACTTATTAATTTGTATTATTTATTTATATATCACATATATTTATATACATTAATACAATAATTACATATTATAAATATGATAAAGAAGTCATTTAGCACAATTGAAACAAAATAGAAGGTTTATATTTATTCATTCATTCAATAAACATTTCTTGAGCTCCTACTATTTGCCAGACCTGTACTAGATGCTGAAGGAACATCATGAAATATGAATGAAATAGATTAAGAGGATTATCATGAAATACTCAACCTTAGAGAAAGGATTAAGAGAGCCAAAAACAAATCATACATAGCAAAGACAGTTGAGACAATTCTCTTGACGATTTTAGCCACCCTCACCCAAACCAACCCCCCCAAACCTAGCAACATTTCTCATTTATTCATTATATATGATAATTATGAACTTGGACTAAACTGCTGAAACAGAGTTTGAATCTCAAACAGAGTTTGAGACAAACTAGAGTTTGTCTCTCACTAGTTGGGGGACGCTTATCAAATTATTTTACCTCTTTAAACGTTAATATCCTTAATCTGTAAAATGAAATTACTAATACTGCCTGCCTCATAGGGCTGCTGTAAGAATTAAACGCTGTATTAAATGCACAAGGTGTAGCACATGGTATGTACTCAAAGTTGATTATTATCATTATTATTATTCAGATTTTGACCTGAATTATTTAGTTAGCTAGCTCAATCTACCTATTAATTTCTTATAATTTCAAACATATTACTAAGATTTTTTTTGAGACTTGTTTATAGATGTAAGTTCAGAGGTAAGCTAATAACACTTAAGAAAGGATGAACAGACTCACTGAGGATGAGAAACTTAGAAATCCAGGCTCTTGGTCACCTCAGGAGGTTGCAAGAGATACTGTGTAGTTTTCATCCCTATTAGCTGTGGAAATGATTGGTTGTATTAGGAGCAATTTTAAAGAACCGTAAACAAAGTTCATCCTTTAATGCCAAGTCCTAGAAAGAAAACTAGGGAGAAAGAGTACACAAAGGAAACTTCTACCCTTACATATAATCATTTCTATACTGTTAGATTCTCTTTCAGGAGGGATTTAAATTGAAAAAGAGGAAAATTGTTTAATGGGAAATACTGAACACGAGCTACATTTTTGAGTAATTTTATAGTGGATGTCCTAGAATATTTTCCATAGGAATCACCTAATAGTTTGATTTCTTGATATTTTTCTGTTCCTTGCTAAACTCTCAGCAAACCTCAGACACTGTGATTGTGAGGAATTTTTATTACATAATGGAAAGAAAGATTGTGTATTAGCAGAAATGTCTTTTAGTCAATTACTTTGAAGGTTTTAGAAAAAGCTTTAAGTGCTACCCTTTAAAAATCTGATTGTGCACTTGACAGGTGTTTCTGTTCTGCCATCTTTACGTTGTGTACCCATCCGAAATCCCAGTCAGACAGATAATGGTAACACTGGTCTATCTGGGTTAACAACTTCTTTAGGAAATGTCAGTCTTGCCAAGTCATTTTTCCCTCTTCCAGGAGAAATATATGCATTAATGTTTCCAGAGTAGTGGACACGTATAGAATATTGCTATTTGGTCCCCGGTGTTGGCAATCTGGTATTTTCAACCTTGAGCGCCAGCCTACCAAGCAACAGAAAACTCTCGTTTTGGGACTTTTGGGCAAATACTCAGTTTTACAGAAACTGTTTGAAACATCAGGGATTAAACACCTCTCTCCCTCTCTCTTTCCTCACCCCCCCCCCCCCCCCCCCCGCCCAACACATCCTCCCTCTCTGGCCTGAATTCTTCTGACTTCCAAATATGCATCCCAAGGCAGAGGCAGTTATAGCTTGAAGTGTCAGCTTTGAGCTGCTCAAAGCATCTCTTTGGCAAAAAGCAAGCGGAAGTGATTGAGAAATCCCTCCAGGCACTGGTGCTTCCCCTCGAGTCCACGACAGTCCCCTCGCACTCCTCCCCACCTCCCCCTCCCCCCCGCCCCATGCCCATATCTCTAAACCCGGAGGCAGTCGGGGGCGCCTAAGTCCCCGCCTCCTCTCGCTGCCCAGAGCGGTTCTTAACCTTTTTTGGGCCCGAGACGTACAGAAAGCTATGGACCTTCTCGCGATGGGGACGGAGGTTGGGAAAAGCACAGCTTTAAAGCTTTGCGAAACTTTCAGGAGACCATGGATTTGTAACACACCGCGAACTGCAAAATAAGAACCCCAACTCTAAACCTCTTGACTTGAGGCGATTAAACCGAGAGCGGAGCTCCGATGCCAAATCTCGGCCCTAGTGAGAAAGTGTAGGAAGGGAAGGCGCTCCTGCGCTGGGCCACTTTCACTTGTAAGAAACCAAAAGAAGGGGGTAGTCAGGGACAGAAATTCATAAAGGGGAAAGGAGAAGAGGGAGGGATGGGGACAGCAAAGAAAAAGAAAAGGAAAGGGGGAGATGCGGGAACTAGAGAGGGAGGGGGGAAGAGACCACAACGGGGAGACAGAGACAGAGCGGCACAGAGACACAGGGCGAGGGAGAGAGATTCGGAAGGGAGAGAGGAGACGGCAGAGAGACAGACTGGGAACGCCAGGAAAGGGAGAGAACTTTCTCCGCTCTCCCTCCCCAGGGCAGGGAGTCTCAGGAAAGTCTCAGGGAGTCTCACACCGGTCCCGTCCCGGTGTGGTGGCGGGACCGCAATGGGCTGCCCCAGCGCTCCCGGCGCCTCTGGGAGCTCGAGTCCCGCACAGGCGGCCGAGGAGCGGACTCGATCTGGGAGGAGGCGGTCCCCGCTCCCTCCGCTTTCTCCTCCCCTCTCCTCCTAGAGGCGGGGACCTGGGTACTTGAGCAGCGGAGGACCCGCGGCCCCCCCCCACGCCTCCGCCCCCCAGCCCCCCATTCAAGAAGCCGCTCCGCTATCCCCGCCGGCACAGGGCGCCCGGCGCGCCTCGGAGCGCACGTTCCGCGCCTTCTCCTGCCCTCTCCCTGGACATTATGCGGCCGAGCAGCCGAGCCCCAGTCCTCCTCCTCCTCCTCCTCCTCCTCCTCCTCCGGCTCCTCCTGCGGCCCGAGCGGCTCAGCTCTCGGCAGGCGGCGGCGTTGCTCAGCCGAGCGCAGACGGGACCCTCGCCGCGAGACCTCAGCGACTCCTAAAGTCAAAAGTTGGCGGCGGGCGGCGGGCTCCGAGCGCTCTCCGCGGCCGCTGCCTAGCGTCGCCGCCGCAGCCGCCAAGGAGGACAGGAGGGAGGGGGGAGTGGGGGCGGCGGGGGAGGGGTGGGGAGCATCATGCAGTTTGTATCCTGGGCCACACTGCTAACGCTCCTAGTGCGGGACCTGGCCGAGACGGGGAGCCCAGACGCCGCGGCGGCCGTGCGCAGGGACAGGCTGCACCCGAGGCAAGGTAACGAGGCTCGGCCACCGGGACCCCTCCGGCCCTGTCGCCAGCTCCCCAGCCTCCGTGTCCGACAGCGGGCACCCCGCAGCGGAGGCCTCTCTCTCTCTCTTTCTTTCTCTCTCTTATCCTTTTCCTAGAAAGAATGGTCTCCCGCTTTGCAGCCTCTCCCTTCTTTAGGTCATTCCCAGCCTATTTCTAGAGAGAGACACACTGTGGAACGAACTTTGTCGTCTCCCCCTTCTTTTAGCCGGATCTTTTCCTTCCCCACCCCAGGCCCCAAACTACAGTTACTTAGTAACTGGGGGCACCCCATCGTGGCGTGTTTTATTTTATTCAGGGTATTTGTCAGGATCTGTAATCATGTTATGTGTTTTGACTTATTCATTGTCTGGCTCCGACAGCGCCTAACACTGTTCCTGGCACATAGTAGGTGTTCAGCAAATATTTGTCCAGTGACTGAAGGTGAAGGGATTGACTCAAATGGGGGGGGGGGAGAAGGGGGAAGCTGGAAAATAACTCAGGACGAAACCGCCCACTTCATTTTTAAATTAAAACTTGCGGAAAACTGAATTATTGGTTCATGTGCCTCTGCTTCTCTCTGCAGTGAAACTATTAGAGACTCTGAGCGAATACGAAATCGCGTCTCCCATCCGAGTGAACGCTCTCGGAGAACCCTTTCCCACGAACGTACACTTCAAAAGAAGGCGACGGAGCCTTAACTCTGCCTCTGACCCCTGGCCTGCCTTCGCCTCCTCCTCTTCCTCCGCTACCTACACCCAAGCGCATTACCGCCTCTCCGCCTTCGGCCAGCAATTTCTATTTAATCTCACCGCCCATGCCGGATTTATCGCTCCAATGTTCACTGTCACCCTCCTCGGGGCACCCGGGGTGAACCAGACAAAGTTTTATTCTGAGGAGGAAGCGGAACTCAAGCACTGTTTCTTCAAAGGCCATGTCAATACCAAGTCCGAGCACACGGCCGTCATCAGCCTCTGCTCAGGAATGGTAAGTGGACGCGCACCCCTCCCCTGCCCTCTCGCCTCCTCACCCGCTTCTAGGAGACTTAATTGCTCTCTCGCCTAAGACCCTCACTGCGCCGTCTCTGCTCTGGCGTTAAGTATCAGCTACAAACTTGTTTGCGTCCTACGCTTTGGGTGGCTACACCGGTCAGTGCGCGAGAGGAGCGCATGCATCCGCCCCCGGGGAGTTCTGGATGTTTCGGAGCTTTCTAGGGTCCGAATTCGACTCAGCTGAGTGTTGCCCCACACCGGTAGGTGGCTGGGAAGTCGGTTTCCAAACTCGGAGAGAGTTGTCCTTCCTTGCTGCAAACTCGGCCGCCCAGGAGCCGAGCAGCTGAGCGCAGGGAGAACCCGACTCCTTATTGGCGCGTCTTGAGTCGGGGGTGTGGGCTGAGAATCCCCAGCCACGGGTATGGGGAGTTCCTTCCGTGTGTCTTGGAGTGCGCTGCGTAATCTAGAGTCCCCACGTTCTCTCAGGGCCTTTTTTCACGCGCCAGGAACCCTGAGGCTGAGCTGGATTGACAGGGAACAGGTCCCGTCCCAGGAACGGAAGGGTGGGCCGAGGGCTCAGGGGGCGGGGAATGGGGCGGAGCCTTCCTTGGACGCTTTGCATTAGGGAGGAAACTGGGAATGGGGGTGCGGCGCAGTGCGACTCTGCACCCTGCTGGTGGGGTGGCCCCAAGAAGCAGAAATACTGGGAGAGAGCTTGGAGGGGCTGCCCGGAGGAGGTTTCAGTTCTTCTGGGATTTCTACCATCCACGGGGTGCCAGAGAATCGGAAAAGAGAGCCTGCGGCGCGCGTTTCCCTAGAGAGGGAAGGCGAGAGGGCGGGGCGGCCACCTCTCAGCGCTGCAAAATACGCACTTAAAAGGGGATCCAAGTTGATACCCCTACCCCCTGCTTAGTTACGCCCCCCCCGCCCCACTTGCCCTCCAGTGGGCCCCATGCGGTGTCCGCCCTCTCCACTCTTGATATTTGAGGACCCGTTGTAAGGTTCTGACCCGAGCAAGAGCTGTTCTAGGACTTTCCCAAGCGACGTGCGTTTCTCCCTCGCGCTGTGACGCAGAAACTATCGCGGGTCAGACTCTCCCAGCGCACGGGCGCTCTCCGCCGTGCGCCCCCGTGATACGATTATTTTTTCCCCAGAGCACCCATTAACTCCCCGTCGTTACCTTTTCCAAGTGGGAGCTTGGATACTTACCCGGGGCTCTTGGCTGCCCCCTCCACGGGCTGCTACGAGTGGCTCCAGAGTCCCGCATCTGGATGTCTCATCTATCTCCGCTGCTCAACCGAAGGGTCGGGTGAGGAGCGAGGCAAGCTTGAAGACTCGGACGGGGGAGGGTTAGCCTGCTGGGATGCGAGGACGAAGATGAACGCCTTTAGCCCCCAGCAAAGCTCCCAGAGCCGCCGTACTTTGTTGACATGGTTTGGGGGTGGGCGGAGACGGCAGTTAGGCGAAGGGGAGGGGGTGCTGCAGTGAGTCACCACTGCCCCAAGACGCCTGCAATCTTTCTGTTCTTAGCAAGGTTGGGGTTTGGGTGGGCACAAGTCAGGTGCCGGAACCCAGGGCATCAGGGTGTACCCAAATCCCAGGGTTGTAACCCACAATTCCAGAACCTTACCGATAGGGCTACGTGTGTACGTCACGTTTGTAAACAGCCGTCACTCCTCCTCCCTCCCCGCCTCCACACCCCGCTGAGTGGCCCCAGCAGTGGTATGTTTTACTGCGCAGGACCTTAGTTTCTATTGGCAATTTTAGGTGGCAGCTCGCACGTGTTAACTGCGGAGTCGTAACTCTCTCTGGGAACTGAGGGCCGGGACTTCAGAAGGACTGTCTAGACCTTGAGGAGTCCGTTTATATTGCGTTTAATTTGCAGTCTGGCCCTTTTTTGGGGGGGTGGGGGGCAAGGTCTGGCATACATACGAAAAATATGCGAGCTGGCTGTTTCTATCTTCAGGGACAAATCTAGCTCCAAAACCCTTGCCCCTTTGTCTTCCTCCTGGAATTTATCTTTCTTCCCAAGATGCCCCCTTACCGTTTCAGTACTAATAGTATCCTGACGTTCCTCGTGGCCCACACAGGAAACCTTCCTGGAAATCTTCCACTCTTCAGAGTGAGTCATGCCAACCTTCCCCCCTCCCGTCACCCCACCGGTCAGTTACTAGTCTCCCTGAATTCCCTCTCAGATGCGTTTCTCACCTGTTCTGAACATCCCTACTATGACTGTAGACCTCTTTCCCTCTCTCTTCCTCTGTCGTTAGGACTGACGTCTACGATATATGCCCATCTGGCTTCTTCTCTGGCCTTTTTTCTTTAATCCCTGCCACACACTGCTAACAGATTACTGATGACAAGGCACAAGATCGCATGGCTACCCTGTTCATTTACTTCACAGACCGCCCCACTGCCTAGTGAACGACTGTAAACTCCTCCATCTGGCACTTCAGACCATTGACAGTGGACCTCCTCACCCCTTGCACATCCACATGTCCAGTCTCATCTGTTAAGCTTTCCTTCACAAATCCTGCATTTCAGGCAACCTGCTCTCACGCCTTTGTCTGCATTTCCCTCCCGTCCTAGTTCTACCTCATAGCCTTTGGGCCTTTGGATTTACTTGGTGATCTCACCCTGCTTCACATGCTCAAATCATACCCTTCTTTCAAAGTGTAACTAAGGTATCTTGTTCCCCAGGAAGCCTCTTTGTCATCCTTCAGACTGCTGTCGTCTCTCCGTCTCCACTTTCATAGACTCTTACCTGCATCTCTCTTTGATGTTTAGTGTGCTGTCCCTTGTAGTATGGTTCTTGGAACACGTGTTCTATCCCCTTTTCCTTGGCAGTAGGGTCAGCATCAATTCATTTCTCTCCCGTATTGGAGCCTTGTATGTTATAAGCACTTAGTACCTGTGTTTGAATAAATGGTCACCTTACCCGAGAAAGTCAAGCAATTGTTATGTGAATCAACCACAAAATTAATCTGACTTCATATAGATACCACTTATTGAACTCTTACTATGTGTCTTGTACTATACTAAGTATTTTAGGTATGCATTATTTCGTCTAAATCCTTACAACAGCCCAATCCTTGAAGCAACCGATTTTGCTGACGAGGACGCTGAGGCTTTGAGAGTTGGGGCCTTGCTGGAGGATTCACAGCTAGTAAGTGGCAGAGCTGGGGTTCCCACCCAACCCTCTGACCCGTACTCTTAACCATGGGCCAGAGAATGAATCTATGTTCTTAAAGAGAATTTCAAAGTTCTTGTTTTTGTTTGTTTTTAACGGCACTGGACTAGAGTCAGGGTACCTGAGTTCTAGACTCACCATGGGTACTGTTCAGCTGCTTCGGTATCACTGAAGGGGATAAGCCAGTTCCTCTCTCTGGGCCTCAGTTTCCCCTTTCAATAATCAAAGGTGCCAGATCTTCACCAGATGGGCTCCCAGATTCTTTCTCAATATTTATAGCCTGTCTCTAGTAGCTTTCCCATGTTGTAGCCAGCTTCCTGCTCTGTGCTCAGAGAACACCAGAGTTGTATGTTGAAAATGGAGAGAGGTGCCTGGGTGAAAATAAACGTGTTAAATCACTTCTTCTCTGGACACCAGTTACTCTCTTATTTTGACACCAGACGACACCAGAGCTGTCTTCTCTTTAAGTCAGTGGTTCATGAGCCACACGGAGAGCTTTTTTAAAAATACAGATGTTAGTCGTCACCACTGGAAATTCCAAATCTGCAGATATAGGGTGGCACCCCAAATCTAAATTTTTTTTTCAACTTCCTAGGCAATTTTGACACTTAGCTGGGTTTGGGAACCCCAGTGTCTTAGCCAAGTGCTCGAAAACTTTATCATGCCTAAGAATTCTAAAATTTCAATTCCTGGGCCCTACCCCCAGATACTTTGATTCAGTAGATCAGATTTGGGGTGCGATTATTTGAGTATCTGACTAACTCCTGGATGATGCCTATGCTGCTGCTGACGTTCAAGGACACTCATTTCCCTGTGTCCAGGGGAAAATCAAAGGCCTCTGCCTTTTTCCCGCCACTGAGGGAAGAGGAACAATGGAGAAAGAAGAGCTTGATACTTCCCTTGAAACACTGCCCACCGGCATGGCATGGGGAACTTTTTAGTGTCCTTGTAATGTTTTGTTTGGGTGGTTCAACTTTGAATCACCATTTATCATTGGCAAAACTTGTTGGTACTTGGGAAGGGGAGGAGAAAGAGTTACCTCCTTCAGGGTGCTTGGAGTGATTGGCAAACGCAAATTGTATCCTGGTGGTTAGAGGCTGACCCTGCAACACCAAAAGCCACTCCTGTGTTCTAAGCCCTTACAAGGTATCCCTTTGCTAAGCCCTTCACACGCGTTATCTTATTGATCTGCACAGTAAGTGACAGTAAGTATTTTTGTCCTTAATTGATAAACAAGGAAGCTGAAGCTCAGAGCAGTTAAGGAACTTGCCCAAGGTGAGTGGGTAAGTGGCAGTGCTGGGATTGGAACCTCTGGCAGCCTGACTGCAAAGTCTTATCCCATGTCACTCCCTATGGCCAAGGGAAGGGGTGGTAAGAGACTCGTGTGCCAGTGTCACAGGTGGCACCACCTTGAGTGCCTTGTGGTCAACATATGCTTTCTATTTTGAAGTCATAATAAGGCTTCCTTGGGTAGGCTTTTGCTTTTGGGGCTGATACTTGTCCCTGAGTTTCCAGGCTGTCTTAATGCACAGAAACACTCTCTTTCAACAGTCTGTAGGAGTGTATATAATTAGAACTTGAGCACCAAGGAAGTATTTCTCACAGACAGCTTTGGATAGCAGGTGCGATAAAGTAGAGTCCAATCAAGGGTGAGGTACTGATACGGCAGAGAGAGGGAAAAAAACCAAAAAAAAACCAACAAAAGAAACAACTGCTTTTCCAAATATGTCAGGAGGACTTTTCAGTTTAAGCAGCCCTCATGGGAAAGGGATTGGGTAATGGTGCCGTTCACTTGGCAACGTTCCACTGTCCTTTTCCTCCCAGTGGCTGAGTTATATTAAATCAACCTCTCATCTCTCTTTATTTGCAGCTGGGCACGTTCCGGTCCCACGATGGGGATTATTTTATTGAACCACTGCTGTCCATTGACGAGCAAGAAGGTGAAGAGGAGCAAAACAAACCCCACGTTATCTATAGGCGCAGCACCCCTCACAGAGAGCCCTCAACAGGAAGGCGTGCGTGTGACACCTCAGGTATTTGCTTCTTCCCTCAGCAGAGACCCCCCGCTGTGTGAGCTGGGTTAGTTGCCAGGCTACAAAGATGTAGCCCTTTCACAGGCTACAGAGCCCTACCATTTACATTGTCTTTTATTCAGTCTTCAAGCCAGGTAGGTATATCCCCATTGTATCAGTACAAATGTGGAGACTATGAAGAGGTTTAGTAACGTGTCCAAGGTCACACAGTGAATAAGTGACAAATCCAGGATTCGGACTCAAGGAGCAGTGACTCCAAGCCCACTCTGGGCAGAGCTGCCTCTTTTGTTGAAGTTGCTCATGTTTAGGCTTATGCTTTAGTAATGTCTTGAGGCTATTGTCGCCCGTATCCTCAATCAGCAATTGCTTGTGTTTTCTTGCTGGGTTGGTGTTTTCTATTCATTTGGACTTTTTTTTTTTTTTTTTTTTTTTTTTTACAATGTAGGGTTATGAAAAAGTCTTAACAAATGCAACGCACAAAAACTTCTATATGTTTATGGGAATCTTCCAGTCAACTTCAGTTTAGTTAATGTTCTGTGGCTTCAGGAAGTATAGGAATGGAGCTGTGGGTTGCACTGTCAGGTGTCAATTGAGTGCATATATGCCCACCATAGATCTTCTTCCATCCTGGTCAGATTCTTTGAGGCTCGGTGCTGACACACTTGGCCAATGTTAGGGGCATGTCCTCTGGGCACACCGGAAAGCTTATGCTTCTGTATGCTTCTCATTCTGCAGTCCTGAAGCACCCTTTCACTGTCTTTGAAGCCTTGGTCCGTGCATTTGGTCCTGTGTTTTAGGGTGTTTGTTAAAATACCGTCTTTTTTATTCTTGGACTTCCTCTTTCTGAAAATTTATCCCTCTCCCTATTCTTTATTTTCAAAAGTTGCTTCCCCAAACTAAATAACTTCTCAGGGTCTTTCTGGCTTCTCCAAATAAGACCAAAATTCAAGACAAAGGGGGTTTTCCTAAAATGATCACTTGTTTCATCTTGTATCTGTATCAGGTTCTTCCACTGTGACAGAGTGTGAAGTCCTGTACTCCCCTGGAATTATTACTTCTAAAGTGAATCCTTTAACAAGGGATGACATTGGCTGCTTATAACCTGGTACAGCCAAGTTGTAGCATATGGCATCATTAAGTCTTTCGGCTTTATCCCACCCAGTCCTGTGTTCTTAACCACCAGGGCTAGATGGAACATAACTAAACTATTCTGTCAGTTAGACTCTCTACAGAGCCAAGGGGTGGAGGTGGGAGTCTGAGGGAGGGGTGTACTCAGAAACAATAGCCAGGGTGCCACGACTGCCAGCTGCTGGCAAGTTCAATGGCAAGACATTTATCACATCTTTTTGACCATGCTAGTAAGAATGTTGACCTTTACTTCTTGAATTCCGAAATCTGAAATAGCCACTGCATATTTTATACATGTGTCTAGAACATACATATATCATGTAATAAAAAGGAAATAATGTGATTCAAGAGAGGAGGAGAAAAGTCTTTCTTAATACTATCATTCCAAAAATCCTCAGGGTTCACTTTTCAATTTAATTATCCAGTTAAGTAGACGTTTGATTTTCTGGACTAGAGGACAAGTCATTGTCAAGTTCAGTTGAAAACACAAAAAGGAGGGAATCTGGAAAAGTAAAGATTGAGGACAACAAAAGATGGCTTAACTTTTCAAAACAGCTTTATTTGGGTTCTAATTATCGGTGGGGGCCTTTGAGTGCCACCTTTCGAATCACCAGTGCCAACTTTTAGTTTTCTTTCTGGTTTTTGCTTGCCAGTGACCGATACGACAGGCCCTTCCTTCACCCCGTGTGATGAATCAGAGGCCTGGCAGTTTTGATTGGCTCTTTCAAAGGTTGCTGCTGGACTGTGCCACTCTGGTTTCTCTCTTCCAGCTGCTTCTGCGCCCCTTCTTTGAATTCAGATGCAGGCGGCTCAGAACGGTTGGAGAGAACTTTGGAATATGGCTCAGTTCACCAGCAGCCATTATAATGAGGGATGGACCAGCAGGTCACGGAAACCTCCAAAACCAGGTAGCCTTGGCACAGGGAGTGAAAGCTGGTGGGGATGGGAGAAGTCTCTCCGGCCAGAGGGGAAAGTATCCTCTCTGCAAATGTCAATTCATTCAGCTTCAGGGATTTCCCCTACTAAGAGCAGCGGTTGGTAATCAGAGATAAACTTTAGAAGTACCCTGGGAGCCTCATGCAGAGTCTTTAAACAAACAAACAAACACCTCTTGCAGGAAAGTGAAATAGAGCAAGAATCAGTGGGTTTACTAAGTGCTCCAGGTGATTCAGAAGTTCAGCTAAATGTGAGAGTTCCCGCTAAAGTTGGATTTAGGGCAGTAACCACTGTCCATAGCCAGTGCTGCCTTTGCCCTGGACTTGGCTTTCTCCTTCACTGCTTTCCATCTTCTCTTCTCATAGGGTGATGAAATATTCGAGCTAGAGGAAACTAGCTCTAGGTCAACATGCTAATTCTACCCAGATGAGCAAAAACTGTAGGCCTGGGATGTTAAGTTACTTATTTCCAGGAGTGATACCCTATATATTCAACAAGAAACCATCAGAATTTGAGGTCACCCAAGCCTGGGAGCAGGCCCCTGGAAGCCCCATGCTGAGCTAGGTGTAACCCTTTAGTTGCTGGATTATGACGGTCTTCCCGGGACAGGGCACTGTGGCGGTGACGCCTGTTTCCTATAGATGGAATAGAAGTCTTGCTCATTTCTGATTGTTGATGTATGTCTAATTTTCAAAACAGATTCTGAGATAACTTTATCAAAAAGACACGTGTAGAAGGAGTCTTATATAGTGAAAACTTCATGGGTTTAGAAAGGAGTCTACAACATAATTTATTCATTCATGTGTGCATTTATTCATTCAGCCATGAGCTATTTATTGAGTAACTCCTCTGTACCATGAGGATAAAACGAGGAACCATCTTTATTCCAGTTAGATGTGTGACCTCAAGCACGTTTAGAGCATAAAGTAAGAATAACATATACCTTCCAAGGGGGTAGTCAGGACTAAATGAGTATGAAACAATGGAAGCTCCCGGGACAGATGGTAGACAGTCACTGAAAGGGAGATTTATTTTTAAAAAAAGATTGTAAAAATAGAAATTAAAACACCATAGCCAGGGAAAGAAAACTCAAAATACCAAAACCCAAAGTTAATCAGATCTCTGTGGTTAAGCTTAGAGCTTCTTGGTTACCTGGTCATAGAGGGCCCATAAGGGACTTGCCCAGGGTCCCCCTGGCAGCGAGCAGCACGACTGAGAGCCCTTTCTGTCTGCATGTTTATCTGTACCTAATGCAGCATTTTGAAATTTTATTTCCTGCAGCTTCCTCTTAGCCCAGTGACTCTGTTTCTCTTACGCCCTCATTGGTTGTGTCTGTGTGTATGCATGCGGGCCACTTGAGTGCATCTGCATCGATTTGTGGTTCTCATCCTGTTGGTGGGTCCCTCAGAATTCAGGATGGAGTGTGGCATGGCTTCTCTTCCTTACAGTGTGCCCTTGAGACTCGCTCCCCCCTACCCACTGGGTCCTCAGTTGAGGTCACTGAGGTGACTGCCTGCCCGCCCTGCACATCAGGGGGGCCAAGTGGTAGGCTCGTGGGAGCCGTTTGGGAGAGTTTGTTGCCTTTATAAGCCACTTCCTGCTGATCCTTCGCATTGCATTTCCAGATGACACCCCAAGTTTTGTCTCACAGACACTCGCTCTTGGACCCTGGATTTTGCACAGGAGGATTTAGTTGTTTTCATTAGTGACAGAGACGTGTTTCCCAGTAGGTGAATGATGGGAAGGCAGGGGAGAAGGCCAACAGAAGGCTGTTTTGTTTACCTGGGCCTAAAAGACAGTGTCTCGCTGTTACTCAAATGCCTCTCTCACCCTCCCATCTCAGCAAGGCTAGCTGGTTTGTTTTGTTTTTTTCATAAGGCATTTAAAAACTGTACACTTGTTGACCCATCAGTGCCACTTCTAAGGAAGTAATTGGACAATTGTGTATAGAGGTTTATGTGAGAATACTCAGTCTGGTGTTGTTCAGTATAGCAGAAGGCTGAAAACAACCTAAGTGCCTTCGGTTGGAGGATAGATCAATGATTTATGAAGTCTGCATTTGATGGATTCCTGTGCAGCCATTAAAAATGATGGCAGACAAACACAGAAATAGATATATTAAGTGAACACACGAGTGATGAAGTTGTATGTAGGGTATGAGGTCATTTTTTTTTAAATGATGGCGAAGCGTGTGGAGGAGCATATATGTATAAAGAAAAAATCTGAAGCAACGTGCACAAAAATGTAAAAGGGACTGTTTCTTATTGGTAGGAACATAGGCAGTCCTTCCCTTTTTATTTTATATTTTTATACAGTTTTTGCTGTGATTCTATAATAGTTTCATAATCAAAAAATGCAGTCCAAAAAATGCAGTTAAAAAGAAATGGGGGTGGTGGCATGTAGTTATTTTGTAGCCCCGTGGCACTTGTCACCGGGGAGCAACAGCCAAGCCAAGACACCATGTTTTTGCCTTTGGAATGAGATAATCTCAATAACCAGGAAGATAAAATTCCTGCATCGTGGCTACTTCTTTGGGACACCAGGGTTGGTCAGAGCTGAGGCTCCATCCTCACCCAGCTAAACTGCCTTGTGGCTGTTAGACTAACCAACCGTAGGATTACGATGGGATTACCATGGCTTAGTCTCTGTTAGGCACTGGGGACTCTGCCCGTCACCCCCATTAGAATGTACTGTCACTTCTTGGTTGGGCTCCCAAGGATGCGATCGCAGAGACTGGGAAATACGAGATGTTGATTAAAGCCATCATTTTGGGGGCTCTTAGGATGCCCCTGTGGAATCACTGTGCTACACACTTCCGTACATTGTCATATGTAATTCATTCATCATTACTACAGGGTAGGTATTATTATCCTTATTTTACAGCTGAGAAAATTATAGCTCAGTGATGTTGAGCCACTTGTCCAAAGTCCTACAGCTGGTAGGAAGTGGGCCTGACACTTGAACCCAGATCTGATTCCAGGGTGCTATGCTGTGAGCCAGACTTCATTGAAAACACAAATGGAAGCTGCCATCTAGAAAATCCTTTTTCACTTAAACTTTCAGAGCATTTGTTTTTCGCAGTACGCGGGCCTCTCACTGTTGTGGCCTCTCCCGTTGCGGAGCACAGGCTCCAGACGCGCAGGCTCAGCGGCCATGGCTCACGGGCCCAGCTGCTCCGCGGCATGTGGGATCTTCCCGGACCGGGGCACGAACCCGCGTCCCTTGCATCGGCAGGCGGACGCTCAACCACTGCGCCACCAGGGAAGCCCGATTGCATTTTTATATGAATTATTTTTTTTAATAATTTTTAAAATGCCTTCGTAGAATTTGATTTGATATGGGGAGGGTTGCCTGCTGCCCGGAGTTCCCACCAAGGCTCTGATGACTCACGGAGGCCTGTGTCTCCAGCTTGCCTCCATTGGAGTGTGTACTTGTTACACATTAACCTCTTGGATCCGATTAATAATTTAGCATAGATTAGCTGATTAGATTAGCTGCCCTGAAAGTTGGGCCCAAATGGAGTGAGAGACGGAGGTAAGGAGCAGACCTCTGAGGGGGGGCTTCAAGTAAACAATTCTGGGACAGCTTGAAGGTTCCAGGCAGTGACAGAAGCTTTGGCTGCCCTCGTAGTCCTGCCTGGATGTAAGCAGGTCTGGTAGTTGTGGGCTAATTAGTGATTTGTGTGAGAGGCCAGCGTGCTGCCATTTTCCCACAGCCGTTTTCTCTCCTCAGATCCTTCCCCTCAACTTTGTAGCCTAAGAACAGGCCACACTGAAGGAACCATGTGCTGGTCAGTGTGAAAGCACACTATGAGTTTTTCCATTTACTCCTGGGGCATATTCCGGGGAGGAAGACGTGCCAGTTATTCCCACTTTCCAGATGAGAAAACTAAACTCAGCGATGTGAATGAACTTGTCCACAGTGTGTAAGGGAAACAGCTGGCCCTCAAACCCAGGACCGAGTGGACTCTTTAAAGATAGTTTCTGCCATTTGGGGGTTATTGTTTTGTCTTAATTTCTTTTCATTTACCTCTTTCTGTTCCTCATCCATCTTTATACGTTTTTTCCCTTTTTTATATTTTTCAATGGACTTTAGGTCTAATAGTCAATAAAAACAGTGACCTCTAAAATCCTCTGTAAATTTCTAGAAAAGCACTGTTTTAAATAAGTGAAGTTTTGAGCTTATTTCTTCACCTTTGTCTTTCTTGTGGCCTTTATATTAAAATAATTGCTTTTCTTTTGTTTTAACATTCGTATTAATAGTGCAACACTCCAAAAAAATTGGCAAGGGAGAGTAAAAAAGAAACTTCTAATACAGGAACTGTGCTCATCTAATTTTTTTTTTTTCTTTTCTTTTCTTTTCTTTTTTTTTGCGGTACGTGGGCCTCTCACTGTTGTGGCCTCTCCCGTTGCGGAGCACAGGCTCCGGACACGCAGGCTCAGCGGCCATGGCTCACGGGCCCAGCCGCTCCGCGGTATGTGGGATCCTCCCAGACCGGGGCACGAACCCGTGTCCCCTGCATCGGCAGGTGGACTCTCAACCACTGCGCCACCAGGGAAGCCCCTCATCTAATTTTTAAAAATTTTTCATCACGTTTTTTAAGAAGCATTTTATTACAAACATCTTCAAACACACAGAAGTAGAGGCAGCAGTAAAATGAACCCCCAGCATGCACCATCTACATTTAATGATGACAAAGATTTTTTTTCCACATTTGCGTCTTATTTTTCCTTTTTGTTGGAGTATTTTAAAGTAAACGCAGGTATCATGACATTTTCTAAATACTCCAGTATGCACCTCTGAAAAATGAGGATGTTTTCTCACATAACTGTAATAGTATTTGGGAGGGTGAGCAGAATCAACAGTGATTTACTCCATATCACCTAAACAGTATCTATGTTAAAATTTTCCTGATTGCCCCCAAATGCCTTTTTACAGTCCATTTGTTTAGATGATGATCTAAACAAGGTCCACACCGTTGCAATTGATTGTTAGGTCTCTTAAGGAACTTGTCACTCTGTTGTCATTGCTGTTGTTGTGAAAATCACTCTTTTACTCCTTGATTCATCTTTATCATAAGGTCAGGGTGCATTTGCACGAGTTTGGAAGAGCAGGGTCAGCCCCCAAACCCAGAGCACATAGCAAGAGCAAAGCCACCAGGAATGAGCCACTTACCAGAGTAATTTCCTTGAGCACAAAAGGCGGTGTGTTAGGTTGGTTTTTGACTCTTTGTCTGGAGTACCTTGATAGCCTTCTTTTTTTTTTTTTTTTTTTTTACAATATTCACTGAGCCTACCTTAGCTACCATTGAAGAATTTCACTCACCTGTGTTTTGAAGCCCAGAAGAGCCAGTTTGCAGTTGGGAATGTAAAACGTCAAGTTAGGTTTGGATGTGAAATTAATCTGCACGATGTATGATGTGCTTTCCTGTCCCCTCCCACGAGCCTTTTGATAAGATTCTGGATCCACAGATGGCCCGAGGGTGGCCTGCTTCACCTTGATCCCAAATCAGGGGCTTTCCCTGTCACCTGTCATCAAATCTGGGTGGTTTATTTTCCTTGCTTCAAAAACCCATTCACTGCCCCAAGGAAAAGGGTCAGACAGATACTTGCTAGTTTGTTCATCTTCCCAGTAACCTCCTGAAACAGATGCATGTCCTCTAAGGAAGGGATGTAAGAAATGGCAGAAGGCTAGCTAGGACAGAGGGCTGCCATCAGACGTACAGGCTGCCAGTGGCAGGAGGTACTTGGAGTTAATCTGAGGGCTTTCAGACCTTCACCTGAGCAGGTTTTTGAAGTAAGACATTGGAGAATCTCTCGGTTCTCTTCATAGGAGCATTCTTTTCATCTAAACCCATTCATTTAATAATGTGCTATTTACTCATATAATTGAGGTTTAAATTTTTTGTTCCTTTCAGTTTTATTGAGATGTAATTGGAGGTTTACATTTTTAAATTTGCATCTGCCAAAGTTAGGTTCTTTGTGATAATCAGATTATTATAGGATCATTATTGTAGCTATTTACAGGTAACCAAAGTCTGCTCGTGTCTGGCCGAGACTTCTGCATGGACATTCCGTACAACTGCAGCTCACTAATAAGTACGAAGTGTTCCGCATATCACAAAAAAGGAGCAGGAAGAAATGCAAGATGTGGTGGTGTATTCATGTGGGTGGTGGACTCTGAGAGGGAGTAAGATTAAACAAGGGGCAAATGTTCATTTTTTATTGATTCCTCATCTCTCACGTGACATTGGAATTAGAGTGGCGTGTTGAGAATGCACTTAGCCTGTGGTGTGTGGAAAAAGTTCACGTTCATGTGCTGGACCTCAGAATTTTTCTGCTAAGGTTTTTTTTTTTTTAATATTTTACAAATCTTTTTATTTTCCATTAATATTTTCTAGTATTTTCTTCCATTTTTTTCTATTAAGGTGTAATTTACATGCAGAAACAGTCGTCTTTTCTCGTGTATAATTCTGCAAGTTTTGGCATACAGTCAGGTAACGATGATCACAGTCAAGATGGAGAATGATTCCTGCTGTGCTTTGCGGCAGCCCCCATTTTCTGTCTCCGTAGTTTGGCTTTCTCCAGAATGTCATACAGATAGAATCATTAAGCATGGTGCATTTGAGGTTCATCCACACTGTTGCTTGTATCAGTAATTCATCCCTTTTTATTGCTGAACAGTGTTCCATTGTATGGGGAGACCACAATTTGTTTACCCAGTCGAGGGATAAAGTTTTGGCAATTACAAATAAAACCACTGTAAACATTTGCATGCAGATTTTGGGGTGAACATACGTTTTCAGTTGGGTAAATACCTAGAAGTGAGATATCTGGGTTATGTTTAACTTTATAAGAAACTGCCTGTCTCCTTTTCAAAGTGACCGTACCATTTTGTAGTCCCAGCAGCAGGGTATAAAAGGTCTACTGCATCTTTGCCGGCCCTTGGTATTGCCAATATTTTGTTCGTTTGGTTTTATTTTTTTATTTTAGCCATTCTAATAGATGCGTAGTGGTATCTCGTAGCAGTTTTAATTTATGTTTCCCTAATGACTAATGATGTGCTTATTTGCCGTCCGTGTATTTTCTTTGGTGAAGTGCCTGTTCAAATCTGTTCCAATTTTTAAAAAATTGGAATGTTTGTTTTCGTATTATTGAAGTTTGAGAGTACTTTATACTGTATTCTGATATAAGCCCTTTATCAAACATGTAGTTTGCAAACACTTTCTCCCAGACTGCGGCTTGTCTTTTCATTCTCTTCACTTGCAGACACTTATTTCATACATGGTTTCTTTTTTTTATTGCAAACATTTCATGCCTGGTGGATTTCATGCTGGATGACACTGCAGGAAAGCATAGTAGAGAGTGAAGTTTAGTGTTTGTCCAAGACACAGGTACAGAGAAAGGGACTAGGAAAGACTTACTTAGGTCTGGTTATTCAACGCCATTGTCTGTGCCAACAGAAAGGGATAGTGTTGTTTTTATTTCTGGTTGATATCTGGAAACACAACTTTCAATTTCAAGCCCGTGTAGTTAATGATAGGAACGGGTTCCTCTTGGCTTATGGATGAGAATAGTTACAAAGGAAGCCGTCAGTTCCTAAGAATGCAGCTATGTCCTTTTGCACATGTATGCACACAGGAGAGAAAACCAAAGGACAGTGAGACAGAGATACACATAGAAGTTAGTAGTGCAAGACCCAGCCCTGGATGGACCACATTCTTGGGGGAATAAGAATGGGAGATATGACTCTATTATTCCCCAGTGTTCCTGTGCTGTGCTTTGTGGGCAGTGTAATGGTTTTCCAAAGGTAACTTTGGTTATGTGTTAGTTTTTTTCCTTTTAAGCCTTTTTTCCTAATCCTCACATTTGATGCTATTCCACTGTAACAAGTCAAATTAGGGTATAGAAATCGTTTTCAGAAACTATTACCCATTTTAGCAGGTCCAAAATAAACACTGCAATGAGTACTGGAGACACATATATGAAACCTTCCTTGATATTTTTTAACATCAGCCATACCTCACTTCTTTTCTGTTGGTCTTTCTCCATTGCAGTTATTCTGTCTCCTTTTACCTGCCCACCCTGCGTACCGTTTGGTTATTTCTTTGATACCCTGTCTAAGTGGCCAAGAGACGAGACTGTTGGGTTTTGCCATTTTTGAATCGTAGGACTTCATTTTTTGGCATTTTTCACTCGTAAAATATAAGAACTCATCATTTTTCAATACTGGAAGGAACTATAGAGAACTTCTAGTCCCTGTCTCTGTATATAAGAGGATCGAGGGTCAGAATTCTGAAGGAATTTGTAATCTTAGAGCTAAAACGCATGGAAAAGTGAGCCGTGAACACAGACCTCTTCGTTCCCGGTCCTGTGTTCTTTCCAGGCTGTAAGTCAAGGAAAAGCTGTCCATGGATGGTGCCTGGAAGGGGTATGTTTAAAAGGGCAATTCAAATGAGGTTTTGGGAGTGCTACTGGGTTTATTTTAAGTATAAGGATAATTAAGAATAAACTAGTGAGACGTTATAAACTAGTTAAGAAGTTATATCAAGACTTTAGAGAAAGATATTAGGCTTTTAATTCGCTTAAGGGAGTAAGTTGTCAGAGCCAGAGCTGAATGTATAGCAGCTAAATATCTGAGCTGGGCCAGGGTGCTGCAAGATGTTGGCCTGTGGTTGGGAGGGTCCCTGGTGAGTTCAGCCTGTGGTCAGAGTACAGTGTGTCCCTGCAACCACTCACGATCATGGTGGCCAGAACAGGGACATCAGGATGAAGAAGGGTTTCTACTGCAGGCCTGGTGTGTGAACTCGTCCTCAGTTGCCTGTAAACTGGGAGACTTGTGTATCAAAGGAATGTGGGAGATATACTCCCTAAGAATTGGTTAGAAGCCTTTTTAAAGGGCTCTAGCCCAAGTGCTCTTTAATCTCTGATACGGGAGTGATACCTAGACCCGCCATAGGCATCCCAGGGCCACCCAAGAGCTGCAGTGAAATGGCAGATAGCCGGAGCCCCTTGATTCCAGCATAAAAAGGCTGTTCATCTTTAGTAATGATTTGCCACAGCCAATACCCCTAGAGCGCTTACTCTGCACCAGGCCCTATTTCAGCACTTTCCGTGTATTAAGTCACTTAGCCCTTCCCACCACCCTATTAAGGAAGAACCATTATTATGTCCATTTCACAGATGAGGAAACTGGGCTTCAGTGACCTGGCCAAGGTCCCACAGATTGAATGCACAGATGCTGGGATTTGAACACAGATCTCCCTGACTCTGAAACTCTTATCAGCACATCATACTGCCTCCTGAATGCACCGCCCTGTACCACAGCCAGTAGCCCCATGTGGCTCCCGAGCCCTAGAAATGGGGCTGGTGCTGCATGTTGAAAGGATAATATTTTGCATGTATTAGGGTAAATAGAATATATCCTTAAAATTAGTTTCATCTGTTTCTTTGGACTTTTTAAAATTTGGCTACTAGAAATTCTTGCTTCCATGTGGGGCTCACATTCTATTCCTCCTGGAGAGTGCTGGTCTGGAAGATCCCAAGCCACGTCACAAAGGGGCCTGTGAAGCAGCCATCAAAAGCAGGCTGCAGACAGTGCGGGGTGATTGTGGGCAGCTGGGATCCCGCTGGGCAGAAGGAGCCCATCTCCCCTTACTGCTAAGAGATGGAATGAGTCAAAACCAACATTTCCTGAGGGGTATTTTGTAGGCTATTAATAGCAAAACCAAACAATTTCGCAGTAAAATACAGGCCCAGGTATGTTCAGCATTTTATACTGTTTCAAATAGATGTGCTTTAAATAATTTCTCAAGTTATTTCAAGGGTGCCTCAGTTTCCTCATTTATGAAATGGAGATAATAGTCCCTGTCCATTATTCTAATAGTCGCTGCGAAGAATAATCAGGTTAATCCATGTAAAGTTCTTCGAAGAGTGCCTGGCACAGAGGAAAGTGTAGAACAAATGTTAGCCAGTATTATCGTAACAGTATCATCGTCACATCGTCACAGCAGTTACGGCATGCAGTTGAAGGAGCTGCAGGATGTTGAATCAGGGAGCGTGCGGCAGGGCCTTTGGGGCAAGTGTCCCAGCTTGCACACCTGAGTCAGCAAATTTACCTCCGCAGGTAGGTGGAGGCACCCACCCATTGGAAGGTGGTGTGATGACCCTCAAACACGCCTCCCACTACCCGCCACCTGTCACCCATCACAGCCCCTTGAACTACAAGAAGCTTCTCAATTGTTTTCTCCCAGTGGCATCTCCTTCCGTCCCTGAAAGGAAAACCCATCAACACACTCCTCTTCATCTTGTTCTATTTCCAGGGACTTTTCAATCCCCTCATAAATTGGCCAAGATCCCATAAGTTTCCCAATTCCACGGATGAACAAAATGTAGACTGGTTTCTTTCCTGCAAGACTTCTCAGGGCTCTTAAAATGCTAATGTGTGTGCAGAAAGTCCCAGATGTGAATGCTGTGTAAAGCATTTTGCAAACCCACTTGATTTGTTTTTGGAAATATCTTCTGGGACAAACATTCTGTAAACCATTCCTGGGGAAACACTGTCTATAAAGGTCCTGCCCAGCCAAAAAGGAAATCTCTCCCGCCACTGCCCTTTGCACCCATGTCCCAACGGTGTTGTCCGTGGAGCAGTGTTAGATGCTGGGCATGCCACTTCCCCCTCCCCCCCCAAAAGCTAACAGTTTGTCCAGAGAAATGGGTTTGGGGACGTGACTCTCCTGAGTATCTAGGGATTCACTTTTGTTTTACAGACTATCAAATGGAGGACCGCTAAAAAAAATTAAACCTTGGTGATTTTCATTCATATGCTTTAGACCTTTATATACACAGAAGAATTCCTTCCCTTAGTTCCTTCCCCACCCGGTTTCTGGAAACACATTGTTCTTTACTAGAACATTCATTGGTTTTATGGCTATTTTCATTTTTATGTTTTATCTCTTCCCACCCACCCCCATATTGTGCTTGTTTACCCATCTTCCTCTGATCCCAGTAGACTGTGATTCTCATCCCATGGGGTCCCCGTTTGAAGGCTTCATTGAGTAACTCTTTGAGGGCAGATCTTAGATGGGACTAGAACAGAGGGCCAGGAGCTGCCATCAGCTTACATGTTTTGTTTCCTGTATGTTATTGGCCTTTGGAGCCAGTTGAAAAGCAGAAGTATTTGTGGCATTTCTTTCCATCTAATTACATCTCTGACTAGGTCTTCCCACGTCAATCTGCATGTGCCTCTTAACCTAGATTGGAAGTTCCGAGGGAACAGGGGCTGGTCTTTATGACTTTCCTTCCTTCCTCCCCTCCCTCTCTCCTTTTCTTTAGAAGATTCTTTCAAAAATAGAATGGTTTTGTTTGAGAAACCCTGACGTCAACATTCTAATTCATAAGGAGGGGCTGTTTTGCATACTACTGGTAAAGCAATAACAACTAAAAATCCTTATCGCATTAAATATTTAATGGATCTTTCCTGTGCACCGTGCTCTGTGCCACGGGCATTTTACGTGTTATCTCTTTTAACTCTCACAGTTACCCTTTAAAGTATGTGCTGTTAGTATCCTCATTTTACAGATGAGAAAACTGAGCCTTTAAGATAGGAAATTGCCCAAGAAAGGGCAGCTACAGCAGCGCTAGGGCAGGAACGTGAACCAGGGCTGGTCTGGCTCCAGAATCCAAGTGTGAAACCACTACCAACTCCCTGTCCACTTCCTTCTGGCTGTCAAGTCCTGGAGGAGCAGAAAGGGGACTTGCTAAAATCCTTGCTCGCCAGTCTTCCCTTTGGTCCTGTGCTGTGGTTCCCCTGCCCACTTAGACCGTGAGGTCACAAGGTGGCTCAGTGCCTTAAGGAAAATTCAGTTAAATTTTGATAAACCTTATAAACATAGAGAGCAATAATTAACTTCCCAACGGTTAAAGTTAACATGCGGATCTCCTTAGCGCAACCCCAGTGGGTAGGAAACACTCAATGAGTAACTGCAGAGTAACCAGGCCCGGATGTTATTTTCTAAAATAATTCCAGTTATTTAGTAATGTTGTATGCATTTTGTTGCATGGTAATGTGAAATGAAGCTCATTTAAAACATTCTTATCAGTAAATAAGCAAAAGTTGTTTAAGTTTTTAGCTGTCAGGTTTTTTAATATTGATACCATCTTAAATTTTCATGATACTTTCTTTTTAAAGATCGGCCCCAAGTTTTGCTTCTGTTTTGTTGTTGCTGTTGTTTATTTCAACTTAGCCAAGTGCCTTGCACAAAATAGGTGCAAAAAATAATATTTTAAAATTCAGTTTATAATTTACAAGGCATTTTCTACACACTTTCTTATTTAATTCTCAAAATAGGCGTAAGGTGGAAACACCTATTTATATACCCATTTAAGAGGTCCGGAAACTGAGGCCAAGAGACGTAATTGGCCATTTACTAATAGAAGTAAAAAGGTCATTTAAGGGTGTAAAACAGCTTGTCTTTAAAATGATTTTAAGCCAGAAAATTGTTTTTCAGAAGAATAGTCTCTCTCCCTTAAATGGTTCCTTTTAGTTCTAACTCACTACATGACTTTATAACTGGTAAAAAATAGAAAAAAAAATTTATTGGTTGCTTCCTGTGTGCTGCATACTTTATATGCATGATCTCGAGTTGTTTCTCAAAACAACTCCTTGGAAGAGGTACTGTTCTTACTCAGCTTTATAAGTGGAAGAAATGAGGGTGAGAAAAAGTCCGTTATTTGCCCAAGGTCAAATAGACCTTGAAGCTCGCTTTCTTCAGAGCACAAGATCTTGGAACAGTGGCTGTTAGTAGTAGTGTAAGCATCACCGTTCCCCTTCGTAGTTCTCAAGGCCGAAACAATTGTAAAAGTCAACATTAAGTCGTGTTCTTGGAATAAAGCATTATAACTATAGTGCCTTTGACTTGGCATTAGAAAGCACACAACTGCAAGTTAGAGCTTCTTAACGTGCCGACATTTGTTCACAGGCACATGTGAGGGTTCCGATGGCAAAATATTTTACTTTTCTCTGAATACAAATGTGCATTTGATTCTTGGAGATATCACGTGCTACTTTTTTTAAATTGTCTGGGTTTTCTTAGAGCAGTGTTAACGTTCATAGAAAAATCGAGAGGAAGGTACAGAGATTTCCCATATATCCCCTGCCCCCGCACATGCAGAGCCTCCCCACCAGCAGCATCCCTCATCAGGGGATACATTTATTACAGGTGACGAGCCTACACTGATGCACCTCTGTCGCTTAGAGTCCATAGTTTACATTACAATTCCCTCTAGGTGTTGTACCTTCTGTGGATATGAACGCACACATAATGACAAGTATCCATCATTATGCTATCATACACAGTATTTTCACTGCCCTAAAAATCCTCTGAGTGCTCTACCTATACATTCCTCTGTTGCCCCAACCCCTGGCAACCGCTGATCTTTTACTCTCTCCATAGTTTTGCCTTTTCCAGAATGTCATATAATTGGAATCATACAGTATGTAGCCTTTTCAGATTGACTTCTTTCATTTAGTAATATGCATTTAAGATTCCTCCAAGTCTTTTCATGGCTTAATAGCTCATTTCTTTTTAGCGCTAAGTAATAGTCCACTGTATGGATATGCCACAGTTTATTTACCCACTCACCTACTGAAGGACATACTGGTTGCTTCCAAGTTTTAGCAATTATGAATAAAGCTGCCATAAACACCCCAAGTACAGTTTTTTGAGTAGATATAAATTTTTAGCTCCTTTGGGTGAATACCAAGGAGCACGATTGCTGGATCGTATATTAAGAGTATGTTCAGTTTTGTAAGAAACATCCAAACTGTCTTCCAAAGTGACTTGTACCGTTTTGCATTCCCACCAGCAATGAATGAGAGTTCCTTTTGCTCCAAATCCTCATCAGCATTCGTTGTTGTTAGCATTCTGGATTTTGGTATATCATGGCTGTTTTATCTGTATTTTCTTGATATATGACATGGTGCAAATTTTCATGCACTTATGTACCATCTGTATATCTTCTTTGGTTCAACATGCTACTTTAAGATTTGAACTAGGCCAGGTTGCTCATAAGCTATTTAGTTTAGTGAACATGATTAATTTTGAGGAATCCTTCAAGAAAAACCATGAAAAAATGATTTCCTTTCTAAATGTCGTATTTGAACTTCAAGAAGAGGCATGAAAATGGTACAGCCACTATGGAAAGCAATCCAGCAGTTGCTCAAAATGTTAAACATAGCCTTACCATACAACCCAGCAATACCTAAGAGCAATGTAAACGTGGCCACACCAAAACTTGTACATGCATGTTTGTAGCAACATTATTCAGCTGAGTTGTTGAACCCAAACGTCCACCAATTGATGAATGAATAAACAAAATGTGGTATATTTCTAGAGTAAAATATTACATGGCAATAAAAAGTAATAGAGTCCTGACACATGCTACAACATGGATGGACCTAGAAAACATTATGCTAAGTGAAAGAAGCCACACACAAAAAGCAACATATTGTATGACTCCATTTGTATGAAATGAGAATCCATAGATATAAAACATAGGTTAGTGATTGCCAGAGACTCACCTACTGAAAGATGGGGGGCAAAGGGGGAATGGGGAGTGATGGCTGATGGGTCTCTTTTGGGGGCAATAAAAATATCCTAAAATTAGATAATAGAAATGATTACACAACTCTATAAATACACCAAAAACCACTGAATTGTATACTTCGAAAGTATGAGTTTTATGGTATATAAATTATATCTCAATAAAAAGTAATAACAAACATAAAGCTGTCTGTGGGTGACATGAAGAGCAAAAGTACATAGACCATTCATACTGTGCTTTCTATAAGGGTGAAATTTCATTATGTAGCTCATTTTGATAAAACTATTAGCAAAGTGACCTTGCAAATTTCAAATACTAGTCTCAGTTCCATTATGCTAAAAGGTCACTAAAGAGAAATGTGAATGACTTTCTTTTTATCCTAACAATGTGTGTCCCTTGGTAGAAATTGTTGTCTGATATTAACAATTTCTATTCAGAGGCCAGAGAGTTGAGTAGATATACCAGTCATAGTGTCTGTTTTTTCCATCGTCAGTAAAAATGTTCCTGCATTTGTAGTCACAGCGAATATTTGAATCTTTAAAGCTCTTACTCTTTGTAATGCCAAATTCAAAACTGCTTGCTAAAATGGTTAATGAGGTAGAAATTAGTTGGGCTAATTAGGTCAATAAATATTATTCTAACTCATTAGGATAAAAGGTCAGATGGTTAAAAGACTGGGAAGTATGTATTAGAAGATGTTGCTTTTGATTCTGAAGAAGTAATTTTATTCCTGCATTTTTATACCATGTAAAGCATACTGAATTGTTTCTTTGACACACAGATTAGCTGTGAATGAAATGTCTTCCAGGTATATTAGAATTTACATGGGTTTTTCTCTGTTACCACTGTTCTCTGTCAGAAATCTCTTTCAGTGATTAATTCCTTAACTTCTTCAACTTTGCTACGTAAATAAGTGTACCTTTTTTCCAATTAGTGCCTTGATTTATCCTCAGGTTTTCCCATGCCCAAGTCCCCTCTGATGAGATGATTCCCCTGAATGGTCCAAAGAGTGACTTCTATATAATGTTTCCTCAGTGTTTTTCTCACTGTGGTTATGCTTTTCTCTAAATTAACCTGATAAGTCAAAATATTTATGGAAGACAATAAGTAAAGATTATCTGCTTTTCACAAACTAAGTGACGTATTTTCTTTTTTTAACAGCTTTATTAAGATATAATTCACATGCCATACCATTCATCCATTTAAAGTGTCCAGTGGTTTTTTGGTGTATTCACAGCTATGTGCAACCATCATCACAGTCGATATTAGAACCTTTTTATAACTTGAAAAAGAAACCCTGAACCCATTAGCTATCAATGCCTCCCCCCATGTCCCCACTCCACCTCCAGTCCTAAGCAACTAATCTACGTCTGTCTTTATAGATTTGCCTATTCTGGACATTTCATACAACTGGAATCATATAATATGTGGTCTTTTTTGACTGGGTTACTTCACTTTATTGATAAAGTTTATCAAAATGTTTTATAGTGATAAAGGGTCATTTCACAGGAATACTTAGCAGTTGTAAACAAATACGCATCTCATATCAGAGCACCAAAATACGTGAGGCAAAAACGGACAGAAATGAAGGGAGAAATTAAAAAATCAACAGTAATAGATGGAAACTTTCAATACGCTACTTTCAGTAGTGGATAGAAAGCTAAGCAGAAGATTAACCAATAAATAGAAAACTTGAACAACATTGTAAACCAACTATACCTAACAGATATCTGTAGAACACTCTATATAACAACAGCAGAGCACAAATTCTTCTGAAGAACACATGGAACATTCTCCAGACTAAACCATATGCTAGGCCATAAAACAAATATCAGTAAATGTAAAAGCATAGAAGTAATGCAGAGTATCTCCTCTGACTACAGTAAAATGAAATTGGAAATCAATAACAGAGAAATGGGAAACTCAAATATATTTGGAAAGTAAATAGCACACTCCTGAATAACCAAAGGAGAAGTTGGAAAATACTTTGAGATAAATGAAAATGAAGAGACAACATGTCAAAAGTTATGGGTTGCAGCTAAAGCATGGCTTAGAGGGAAATTTATAGCTATGTCTTAAATGCCTCTATTAAGAAAGAAGATCTCAAGTCAATAATGTAAGCTTCCACTTTAAGACACTTGAAAAAGAAGAGAAAACTAAGAATAAAGGTTAGAGCAGAAATAATGAAATGGAGAATAGAAAAACAACAGAGACTTTAAAACCTTTGAAACTTTACTGATTATAATAAATTATATTAAAATATTTACGAAAGACATGAAGGGTATTATTTCACAAAATAAGTAACACATTTTAATGTATTTTAAAAAATCCAGTTTTCAACGTGGCTTCCATACACCTGTTGTAAAAAGCTAGTGTTTGTGAAAATATCCACCAGGCACTGTCTTTTTTCCAGTTCAGGCTCAGTTTAGAAACGGTCAACCAAACCATGAGCCCATTTCAGTCCTTAGCTCTTGAGCAGTTTTGCCTGATAGAAAGAGCACTGTTCAGGGTGTTGATCAAATCCATGCCTGATTCCAGATACCACCACATCCTGTATGTGACATTGGACGAGTTGCTCAATCTCTTTGAGACTTATTTTCCTCATCTGTAAAATAGAGGTAATTTTCTCAGCCTGAGAAGAATTATGAGATAACTTATGTAAAAGAGCCTAGTTCAATATCTGGCATGAAGTAGGTGCTTGTCTAGTATCCATTCTGTAATCACTAGTGATTTAAAAATGGAATGACAGCCCAGGTACCTATATGGCATGGGTATACATATATGAATACTCTTGAAAGAGAGACTGGAAGAAAAATAGTCTTATGTTGAACCCTACTGCGTACCAGGCTTAGGGCTAGTCATGTTATCTATAGCTGCACCACATATAACTTGTTTGACAATTTGGACTGATTTCACTATTTTAACAACCACTAAAACACTCAACTTGACCAGAATACACATCCTGGCCTAAATTGATTGTTTTAGCAACAGGTTATAATGGTTAAATATTTGAGCCCTTCAAATATGAAACCACTCAGAGTTTATAACTTTTTTGTTGTTATTACTGGTGTAATAAATTCTATTTCTTGTGTCTTAGGAAAGCATATTTCTTAGTTGTGCAATTCTGTTGCCTGTTTGGCCTACAAACTATTGTCATTAAAACTCTGAAACACATTTATGATTTGATAGGCAAGATAACTGATTAAATTCTGTTTTTACTCAAGGCATATTTTAGCAGGAACTTTTATGCTCATTCTGTTTATTCTGTGGTTGATGGCTCTGAAATGGAATATTTTCACCAGCAACAGGAGCTTCAAACCAAGTTGGAGACTAGTGCTTGTCCGAACTTTAACATGAATATGAGTCACCTAGAGATCTTTGTTAAAACGTGGATTCTGATGTATCAGGTCTAGGGTGGGGCCGGTGAGTCTATATTCTTAACAAGCTTCCAGGAGTTGCCAATGCTGCTGGTCCACGGACCACACTGTGAGCTGCAAGCTTGTGTAGAATACAAGGGGTACCTTGGCTAGAATCAGAAATGAGGAGACCTCATCTGGCATTATATATCACAGTCCCAACTACCTATTCATACTCCCTGAGTGGAATCTACTTCCTCAACTGAGCCCTGAAACAAATTAATTAAAAATTTGGAAGCACTGAACAGCAGTGGTTCTGTTCTTACATTTCATGCATTACAGTGATTGAATACGGTAAGAGAATAATACCTTGTCATTCATTTTCTGTAGTTCCTTTGTACTGTCTATTAGCTTGCCCGCCTCTTAGGCCCCTTTATACTGTATCTCATTGAATATGAAAAGTGGTGTACATGAACCATGTCCATTTCCATTCTCTAGAGCTCTATAGCTGTGCTGTTGGCCCTTACTCCATGTATGGCAAAGAACAATGAATACAAACCACTTAAACCCCAGCCAGACTTTTGTTACTGAATGAAAAGAATAAGCAATTGTTTCCCCTAAACTCAGGCCTAATTTCCTAACACCTTAAGTGACCTTAAGTGAGCATTTGTGGAAGCTTCCAGAAAAGCTACTTTCAAGTCCTTAGTCATTTAGATGAGAGCGCAGATGGTTTCACCCGGAGATCCCACAGCGTGTAGAACTTGATTTTGTGTGTAATTTGACGACAGAGGCATCATTTTAAGACGTGTCAAATTAAATTCTTAATATGAAATAGATGTGGCTCAAAATGTAATGCATGCCATCTGATTTGTTACAGAACACAAAAATAGTCACAGTAAGGACAAGAGGAAAACGAGGACGAGAAAATGGGGAGAGAGGAGCCGCCTGGCTGATGACGTGGCAGTATTAAAAAGCAGCTTAACCAAAAGGGCCCTTTCTGCCTATGGTGACAAGACGGACAGCACAAGGGAAAAGAGGACCCACAGGAGAACAAAACGTTTTTTATCCTATCCACGGTTTGTAGAAGTGATGGTGGTGGCAGACAACAGAATGGTTTTATACCACGGAGCAAACCTTCAACACTATATTTTAACTTTAATGTCAATTGTAAGTACATTCAAAAGGAGGTGATTTATGATGTCCCTAAATGTGCCATTGGGGAATGGGTTTCCACCCAGTGCTTTGGAGAACCATTCGGGGCTGGCATTTCAACGATTCAGGCAAGTGACTGAAGAGAATATAAGATTAGACAATGACAATAATGGGCATCAATAGCGAGTGTTTATTCTGTGTTAGACAGTGTGCTTCTTACTTAAAAGGCATCATTTCTAATCCTCCTGGCAACTCTGCTAGGTAAATTGTCATTCTCATTTTGTTGATAAGAAAACTGAGCCTCAAAGGAGTTGGGTTGCTTGCCCATGGTCATGTAAAGCCAGTATAGTGGCTTAGGGACTGCATGTGACCTTCAGCTTGTCCACTTCCCAAAACCAGTGCCCTTTGACACGTGAATTTGCACAGCCAGGTGTGGGTCGCCAGTAAGACTTGTGGATGCTGGTTGTGAATCAGAAGCACTGGTGGAGCTTTGGAAAATGTCTCTATCCCTCTCCCCAGGATTCTAATTAAGTAGCTCTAGGGTGAGTCTTAGGAATCTCTCCCATTTTGAATTTTTCTACTCGCATTTTGAATTGAAAAAGTAATAAATTTGCATGATTGAAAAACAGATCAAGCAGATCCAAAGACTAGTGAGAAAGCTGAAGTGCCTTTCCCCACCCAGGCTCCCAGGCCCCTTCCCAGAGGCAGCCACTGTGACAAGTTTATTTGCCCGTCTTTCTAACCAGCACTGCCCAATAGAAATATAATGCAAGCCACACACGTAATTTTTTAAAAATATAGATACATGTAATTTAAAATTTTCTGTTAGCCGCACACAGACATAAAAGAAACAGGTAAAATTAATTTTAATCATGTATTTTGTTTTATATCTAAATGTTATCATTTACAGAATTATTAACGAGACTAACTTTTCTCCGTACTAAGTCTTTAAAACCCAGTATGTGTTTCACACTCAGAACACATCTCAATTCGGACAAGCCCCATTTCAAGTGCTCAGTGGTCACGTGACAAGTGGCTGCCATGTTGGACAAGGCAACTCTGGACATTTCTTAAGCACATATGTATGGCTACACTTTTTTCTTTTTCAGAGATGGCGCATTCTCATGCACGGTGTTACATATTGCTGTTTTCTTGAAACACTGGAGATTGTTCCGTAATAGCCCATGTGCTCTGCCTTCATTTTAAGCCTCAGCAGAGCCTTCCTATTAATAGATTGATTCTAGTTTATTTGAATGGGAATCTGCTTGTATTAAATTCCCCCAATGAATATGAAAAGCAGCCGTTGGGGATCACTGACTTAAAATTACTCCTTCCTTCTCCGTGGCCTGTGGTTCTCTTTGTGTTTCCCTGCACTGCTGTGAACCACCCCCCACTGTGTTCCCCAACCCTTACCCCACCTGCCTCCCCTCCCCACTCTCCCTCACCCCCCTTCCTCAAGCTCAGTCCCATGTGCCCCAGCCCTCTCCTGTCCTGGAGGAGGGAAAGGAAAACCTAGTCAGGCCTTGCATAGACTCAACTCCATTTCTAACCCATATATTCAGACCTGTTAAGGATTTTCACGACAAGCATGGCCTCAGTGTCAAATGGACCTTGGCTGAGAATTTTGGCTCTGCTACGCACTGCTGGCTGTTTAGTCTTGGACAAGTTGCTTAACTTCTCTGAGCCTCAGTTTCCTCATTTGTTGAGCAAAGATTATAGTCACACTTAGCCCAGAATGTTGCTGTGCAGTTTTCAGCAAGGATCTAGTCCACAGTAAGCATTCAATGGATGTTAGCTCTCGTAATTAACAATAATAATGAAAACAAACCAAAAAAAAAAAACAAACAGGTTACCAGTTGTGGAGAACACAAATGGTTGGTACAACAGCAGTATTAGCAAGTATGTGGTCCATGTGAGAGTCCATAAATGGCAATCCAGCTTCAACTGGGATGAAAAAGCTTGATCAAAAGTTAATATCCAGTGTTTTGGCACAAAGGACTGCTAAGTTACGTGGCAATGCAGTTTCCTTGGAAAACACCTTGAAATTTAAAGTTGTTTGCATTCATTACTGTCTAAAGCTGCCGTCTATGAATTTTACAAAGAGACTTTTAAGAAATGTTTGTTGACTGAATGAAAATTCACAGCTCCAAAATGCATATGTTGCATGAACCATAAAAAGAGGTGGAGCCCAGCATAAGAAGTGAATTGCTTATTGCTTACACGGAGTTCACAATTAACTTTGAAAAATTTATCTCGGTTGCAGGTAGCCTCTATCTATAAAGACCCAAGTATTGGAAATTTAATTAATATTGTAATTGTGAACTTAGTTGTGATTCATAATGAACAGGTAATAAAGTTTTTTTCTTCTTTCTTCTCTCTGTATCCGAAATGGCATATCTAATTGGTATTGGTGCAACGGACCAACCATAATTCTTTTCTGTATTTAGGAAGGACCTTCCATATCTTTTAATGCCCAGACAACATTAAAAAACTTTTGCCAGTGGCAGCATTCAAAGAACCATCCAGGTGGAATCCAGCATGATACAGCAGTTCTTGTAACGAGGTATATGGATGTCTTTTCCTCCAGTCGTTTAGTTTCTGGTCACGTTGATGGGATGAGGTCATATATTCCTGGTAGCCAGCCCCTAGCCCAGGGTTTTTCAACCTCAGCACTATTGACATTTTGGATCAGATAATTCTATGCTGTGGGGACTGCCCTGTGCCCTGCAGGATGTTTAGCAGCATCCTTGGTCTCTGCCTACTACCTACCGGTAACTCTCCCCCATCTTAACTGTAACAACCAAAAGTGTTGTCCAGACGTTGCCACATGCCGTCTGAGGGTGTGTGGTGGAGGAGGGCAGAATAACCCCTGGTTGAGAACCAGTAACCCATCGCCGCCAAGTAGGCAATAAATGTGTTAGGCAGGTCTGAAAGTAAACACCTGTATAGAGCGGGCAGCTGCCATTCCCATTGAGCTCGTTACCATGCAGGATATAAGTCCAATGGTGCCAGCTTTTGTGACTCTGTAAGAAACCAGAAATAAGGATACTTTTTTTGGAAAATGTGAAATCTCCCAATTTTTAAATGGTAGCTTCTAGCTCAAAAATATTTAAAATGCTGTGCAGGGCAGCAAAGAGGTCTGCTGGCCTAGTGTGTCTCCCATCAGTCACCTTTGATATGGTCACAAACACTTGCTCTTAGATCAACTTAAATGAAAGGCATTTAGAGCCTTCTCAGAATGTTCTTCAGAAACTAGAATCACTTGCTTCAAGGTATGAGGAAAAATTCTGGACGGAAAGGTTTTCACTTGCCCTTGGCTACCCCTGTGGCAGAAGGAGACCTCTCAATGTAGCTTTTAATCTGTAAACCAGTGATTCCTAAACTTTTTTGAGTTACAGATCCCTGACTCTGTTAGTCTGCTTTTTGTAAAACCAATACCCTCCCCCCCGACCCCCCTAAAGTGGTGATGTTGTGAATACCTGGAAGATTCTAAAGTGTTTGCTTGTATTGACATTTACTCTTTGGTGTCAAGACCCTAAGTCTGCTTTGCTTTCAGACAGGATATCTGCAGAGCTCATGACAAATGTGATACCTTAGGTGAGTCCACTGTGCGTATCCTCTCTGGCTACAACAGTTTATGACATGTTTTTCTTCCAAGCCACAAATGCTTTTTAAAGTAAATCCTTGTGGGTTTTTTTTTTTTTCCCTTCTAATAGGTCTGGCTGAACTGGGAACCATTTGTGATCCCTACAGAAGCTGCTCTATCAGTGAAGATAGTGGATTGAGTACAGCTTTTACAATAGCCCATGAACTGGGCCATGTGTACGTTTCTTCTCCATATTTTCATTTAATTTGTAGTAACCTAAAACTTCTGTTCCTTCACATCAGTGAGCATTCACTTGACTTTAGAGGGTGTAAGACGCTTCTTGAATCATAGTTGAGTTTGCAGGGTTGAAAAGCTTGGAATGTAGCTGGCAGAAATTACTTTGACTTTGGGAAGCTAAATAAATACAGTGCACCCTCTTCAGCCATAGCTCATGCATCTCTTTGGTTTAACTGTACAAGTTTTCTAGGCGAGGTCTAATATGCTCCTTTCCTACTGCAAAGTGGAAAAAAGGGGGGCTTTCTACCCCTTCCACTGAAGCAGAGGGTATATCAGCCCAGAGAACTTACCTGACACAGCATCTTTGTTTAGTAGGATCCTCCAACATTGCTGTGGCCCACACGATTTTCCCAAACCCAGATCATTCCTGATTTTAGTTATATCTAGGGTTGTCCTTTAGATATTAGCCTCTGGAACAGAGCTATCCCTCTTTTAGGGGAAAAAATGAACAAAGATACAGAGATGAAACTATTTCCTAATTATGTTCACTAAGTGTCTGGTCGTTGTGAAATTGGCTTTTCCTTTTTGTTCTTTAGAGCCAGAGCCTGGTTAGAACATGGGGCAAAAGAGTATAAATTTATTCAAAATTATTCTGGTTTTTAATCTGCCTTCTTTTCTTTCTAGAATGATTAAATTACTCATACTATATCCTTTTGAAATAATTTTCTCAAAAGATATCCTTAGTATAATACAGCTGTGTATCAATCTGCATGTCAGATGTTAACTTTATTTAGAGATAACATCATCTATTAAGCAAGCTTTTTCATGCACCAAATGTTTTTTTAAGGCACTTTATGTGCAGTGTAGTATAATAGGCGTAAAGCAAGATGCATATATAGAGGTATCTCTAATCCAACTCCACATATAATGCATATATTTTCCAGCATATTTTAAGAGCACACCCCTTTTTTTTTCTCCAAAGGAAATATCGTCAGATGCCCAATATTTAGAGAATAAAAGAGGCATGACTTTCAGTTAAGCCCTTGTGGCAGATCAGAGTCCTCCTTAGTCAGCTGCCTCTCTGTCCTTTGATTTCTGAAACATCTTCATGAAACTCAAGGATTTCTTGGAACTAGGTTTGAAAACTATTCATTTCACCAGCATTTCCCAAAGTACAGGGCTCTAACACTGATTCCAAGAGAATGGTCCATGGGCGAAAAATAGTTTTGTAATCCAGTGATTTAAAAAAATTTTTCCTAGTCTAGCCATGCTTGGAATGCCAAGGCCAAATGGCATGAAGTAAAGGCTCTGACAAGTCCTATATTGAAGTGTTGATTTCGTTTAACTCAGTTTCCCCAAACTTATTTTAACAGAATCTTTGGGGGATTTTCATTTGTTTGTTCTACAAGAAATCTGGTAAATTATGTGAGACATATAAATAGGAGGTGTAGATTTCACAGTGAGGAATAGGGTGGCCCCCAGAGAATGGAATGGGGAAAGTTACAGAGAGAGAAATGTATTCAAAGGGCAAGAGTTTGTGTGATTTTTTTTTTTCTGGCTGCTTTGGGTCTTCGTTGCTACGCGCGGGCTTTCTCTAGTTGCGGAGAGCGGGGGCTACTCTTTGTTGCGGTGCGCGGGCTTCTCACTGCAGTGGCTTCTCTTGCTGTGGAGCAGGGCTCTGGGTGTGCGGGCTTCAGCACTTGCAGCACGCGGGCTCAGTAATTGCAGCACGCGGGTTGTAGAGCGCAGGCTCAGAAGTTGTGGTGCACAGGCTTAGTTGCTCCACAGCTTTTGGGATCTTCCCGGGCCAGGGATCGAACCTGTGTCCCCTGCATTGGCAGGCAGATTTTTAACCTCTGCACCACCAGGGAAGTCCCTGTGTGATTAACAGATTAACATTTCCCCCCAAAATATGGCTAACAAGAATATACTGTTCAAAGAAATATAATTAATTTCCTGTTAATTCCTTTCCCCAAAAGAGTTTATAAACCCCTTTTAGATAGCCAGTTTATAAAATTGACATTTTAAGGAAAGTAGGAATTTTGAGTAGCAAAACCAAAATATTTTAAGCTATAGAGAAGCCTCAATTCACAGTTAACAAACATCTCCCCCTGCAAAAACCATGTTGTTGACATTGTTCTAGGAGCTTTCATTTACGTTATTTCCCTTAATCTTTATAATCCCCACAAGGTAGATACCATTGTGTCCCTGTGTTTGACTTAGAGATATTAAACTACCCAAAGCGTAGTAGCTCATGCTGGCGTAGGAGCATATGATGTTGGAGCACCAGTTCTAAGGCAGAGTCAGCAGGCAGCCAGATACCCAAGTTCTGGATGGAATTGTTCTAACATTCCCTTTGACTTGAGGAAAATATATGCTGTTTCCCTTCCTATAAGATGGAAACAATACATATACCCCTCATCTCAATAGTGTCAGGAAGCAAGAAATGAAATAATTGGTGAATGATGTGAGTTGTGGCTTAAACAGAAAGTATACTGCTAGCCTGTTAATGAATTATTTTTCTTTTGGCGCCTTGTCTCTTTGAGATAGCTTTGTTCATATTTTAAGAAAAGTAAAAATCCTTTTTTAAAAAAATTTGCTACCGTACTCTGTAGCAGATTTTCTAATGAACTTTTTCAAAATTAAATGTTAAGTTGTTACAGTCATGACTTTCTGATAATACAAAACCCAAGAGCTGTTGGGAGGAAAAAGCAACTGACCTTGTATCTGTTGAGCGTCATTGTATGTTCACAAATAGCTCCTGGCTTCTCTTACCAGCTTCATAGACACCCAGAATCTAAGAATCAGGAAGAATTCGAGAGGTAATTGAGTCTCTACTGAATACAGAAATCCTTACACAGTGTTTCTGACAAATCTTCCGCAACTTGCCTCATAGGAGAGAATGTAGTTTGTATGTATTCCCAAACAGGAGGTTTTAGAATCAGTCTGAAGTAGACTCCAATCCCAGCTCCCTTAGTAACCATGTGACCTTGATCAAATATTGATAGTTAAACCTCTCTACAACTCAGTTCCCTTTTCTGTAAAATGTGGATAGTAATAGCACACTATTCATTGGGTCAAATAAAATTAATAAATAAAATAATTTTAAATTAAATGAAATCAAGTAAAATTAAATGAAATAAAGCATCGAATGCATTTAACACACCAGCTGGAGCATTGTGAATGCTAAAAAAGTCTTGGTAATTATTTTTTAGTAAGTGCTCAATGAATAGTTGTTATACCACCCCTGCTATGAGCAAACGTGCCTAACATTTGAATGAAAAAAAAAAGTTTTCTGTTTACACGGTGAAATAAACTGTATTTTATCAAGTCATGGTGGCGTGGGGAATAAACACTAGCTCCTTTGCACCAGAGAGAAACAAACAAGGAAGATTTGAAAACTTTGCTTGTGTTAGGTTTGTTGATGGAGGTATTACACTGACTCTGCAGCTGGGATTTGGAAACCTGGGCAGTCATTCCTTTAAGAAAATAGCCTCTTAAGTGTTTATTACTATTAAGCTCAACCAAGACAGTTGGAGTTTTCCCGTCTTACATTTCCCATCTGGCAATTATAGAGGGGGCCAAATTTTTAAAAGAAAAAGGAAATCAGACATGAGAAATTACTGGTATGGACTTCACAGACTTTTATTCCAGCTTTTATTTTTATATGAAGCAAGTCTACACACTTCTTTCTGACTCCCTTGTTTTTGTAACTCAAGGTGAACTAGTGAAGGGAATTCCTCCCTAAATGCCAAATTAATCACATACATCAATTTTGTGATTCGGAATAGTCATCCAGAGGACAGCCCCTGTGAGCTTGTTACCCAATGGATAATTATCTTACTGAGAAAGGCATGTGGGTCATAGAACTGATGTTTCTGGATTGAGAAATGCTTCCTGTCATTTTTTTCCCCACTTCCTCTCTCTAAGCCAAGAATGGCAAATATGTGTTAATGCCGCTGCCGAGTTCCCTCCCAGACCCAAGAGGATGTTGGCACTCCATCACAGCCTTTTCTCGGGCAGAACCTGGATTAGTTTAAGAATACTTTTGTGCCCAGATTTTCAGGAAGCTGGTACCAATCAATTGTAATTGGCATGAAGCATGAAACTATTTGCCATCTCTGGGTTAAGCCAACTGGATTGGCGTGCCTCTCGTTTCCATGCTTGCAGTTTTTCTTAATGGGTTTTATTGTGCACAAACTTTGCATGTCTCTATGACGGTATACTTGCAGGGTTTTAGCATCTGTCAGCCTGACCCAAAGAAGAGATGCCAAGACCCACCCTGAGCCTCTCATTAGGAAGCTTTTGACTTCAACTTTTGACAGTTGACTGACTCTTTATGTGTACAGTGTTATCATAACCTGCCAAGTTCTTGACTTTATAAACTGGCCTTCAACAGCTTATTAGGAACTCCAACTACTGTATTCTAGCACCAACTACAGCACATGCAGAGCCTCTGCAATTCCAAGAAGTACAGCTAAACCAAGTAGTGGCCCAATTCACTTTTTTTTTTTTTTTTTTTTTTTTACATTAAAGGCACTTTGTATTCCGTTGGGTCAGAAGTATGTTTTATTCTACTCCCTACCTTTAATCCTCTAGTAGGTTTTGTTCTGCTCACCAGGACTCAGGTTCTTATCCGTAATGCAGTAGTCAGTTGAATTTTTTCTCTAAGATGCGTTCTCAATGCAGTTGTAACAGCTCTATCCCTTAGTGTTTATTGACTTTTTTATATCATTGTCTCCTTGGCCTTAGGTTCAACATGCCTCATGATGACAACAATAAGTGCAAAGAAGAAGCAGTTAAGAGTCCCCAGCATGTCATGGCCCCAACGCTGAACTTCTACACCAACCCCTGGATGTGGTCAAAATGTAGCCGAAAATACATCACTGAATTTTTAGAGTAAGAGTCGAACTTTCTTTGAGCACAGCCTTCATGCTAGTATCTGGCCTCCATGCAGTGAACTAATTGTGGGAAAGAAAATGTAGAGTCAAGCATTCCTTCTGAGTTGTTATTTTTGTTGACATTCCTGGGAGGAGGGAAAAGAAAAATACTCTCTGACATCTGTGTAGTTCATGTCCTCACCAGAATTTAGAAGATTACAGACTGAGCTCAAGGAAAAGGTTGGGATCTTAAAAAGAATATGTAAATGTTGCTTCATTGTTGGTAAAGCTGTGAAATCTCTGCAGGTCTTGGGGAAGGAACCATGAATATGATGACATGATGAAGGAAGGCCACAAATATTTATGTGCTTCTAACTTAGTAATTCGGTGTTGGAAAGGGGTGGGGAAGTGAGACGCCCCCAAAGAACGTTACATGGGTGGATGAAAATTGCACAGACCTCCATATTGTCGAATTGAGAACATTCTCTCTCTGTCTCTCTCTTTCTCTATCTCCTTGACTCTTTCTCCTTCTCTCTTTTCTTGTTTTTTTTTTTTTAAGCTTCCCACCAGGCTGCTCAAGGATCCAGTTACATTATACAATATCCTTGTGTAACAGATTTATTGCTCTTCTCTCCCAGCTGTACAAAAGGTCAAGTGATTGTCCCAAGGTCACTGGGTGTATGTTTCCCCAGCCACAGGGAAGAGGGGGTTTTGTTAATCAGAACTCACCGGGTGTGAATTTTCCAGAAGAGGTGTTTGCAGAAACATGGAAGAACTGGCAGGTTGCTGGAGGTTTTGTGTGTGTGTGTGTGTGTGTGTGTGTGTGTGTGTGAGAGTGTATGTGTGGTTTTTTTAACCAGATGATCTAAAGTGTTTCTTATTGTAACACTAAGCAAATCAGCAAATATTTACTAAACACTTGTTGTTATGGACAGGGCCCCATGCTTGGGTGAAAAAGGCGCTATTTTTACCCCTAAGACACTTTACTCTATTGGAGAAGACGTCAAAAAATAAATAGGTGGGCTTCCCTGGTGGCGCAGTGGTTGAGAGTCCGCCTGCCTATGCAGGGGACACGGGTTCATGCCCCGGTCCGGGAAGATCCCATATGCCGCGGAGCGGCTGGGCCCATGAGCCATGGCCGCTGAGCCTGCGCGTCCGGAGCCTGTGCTCCGCAATGGGAGAGGCCACAGCAGTGAGAGACTCGCGTACTGCAAAATAAATAAATAAATAAATAAATAGGTAATTGCCCCGAAAGGTGGTAAATTCTGGAACAGCTACATATTTCCTCCTGGTTATGTTGTATGCACAGCCTGTGGTTCCACAAACAAGTATGCACTGAAAATAGAACTTCAGCTTCTGGACTCAAGTTTGGATGAAATGAATAAAACAGATACAAAAAAAGGAACCATCTTCTGTACCATTAAAATGACAGAATGGCCTTCACTGTCATCTGGAGCCTTTGACAGTCATATCTTATCCACTGTCCTCACCATCTTTGTTTTTCTGCTTTCCACAGCACTGGTTACGGCGAGTGTCTGCTTAACGAACCTGAATCCAGACCCTATCCTTTGCCTCTCCAACTGCCAGGCCTCCTTTACAACGTGAATAAACAATGTGAATTGATTTTTGGACCAGGTTCTCAGGTGTGCCCGTATATGGTAAGTATCTGGGGGCCGTTTCTACCCTCATAAATGGATTCTGGACTTTTTTTGAATTCATAGTTTTCTATTGGATTCTCACTCTTAACATAAACCGCTCATTGAGTGGTCCATTGACTATTAATGATGATAGTAATAGTGATGATGGCGATAGACAGTAGTAGTGCTCGGTGTTGCATGTGGGCTTTCCCTGAACTTTCTCATTTCACTCTCAGCCCAAAAGGGAGATGCCATTACCATTTTAATTTTATAAGTGGTAAGTGCGGCTCAGAGGGGACAAGGTTACAAAGCTCGTAATGACAGAGCTCAGCCCTTTTCCCTCCTTGTCTCCTTTTCTTCCCACTGCCTCGTCCAGATGACTTTTATTATAGGCGATCTTCTAGATTCAGGAATTCCTGAGACAGACCTGTTTCCCTGGTTTAGCTTGTCGAAGCTGTGGCCTATGACCACCTGGGGCTTGAAACTGTTTCTGGTGGTAGCTCAGCTGGCAAGTGTGTGATACTTTGATGTATGTGTCATGGACATTTGGACCAGTGATTTGATCCAGTGGTTATCAGGAGGCATATCAGCAGAACTGTGCTTCTCTGGGATTCCCCATTCTATTCTTTTGCGTATTTGTTTGTTTATTTTGCTGGGAGTGGTTCAGAGATAGCATGGTAAATTGGCAGGCACAGTGATTCCATGGAAGTAACAAAATTTTTCTGTAAAATGTATCTATGATTATATTCGTTTCTCTGTTACTCATGATAGCAAACATGCAGAGTAATGCATATGCCCAAGAATGGAAAGGTTAAGCAAGCTATAGTATCTCCATTTACTGCAATATTATACAAAAATTGAAAAGTAACTCTACAAGGGAACATGCTCTAGCTATAGTTTTAAATTAAAATAACAGGATAAACAATTATTTTACAGAGTATGTTCTCAATGTAAAAGGGGGAAAAAAGCTTCAGGAAAGACTGGATCATTTAAAGCTCTTTTTCTATTAAAAAATAGTAGCTTCTGAATTTTTCTACTATGAATATTGTTTATTTTCATCATCAGGGGAAAAATTATCTTTAAAAACTATGCCTGAAATAGAGCTAAATATGTCAACTTGGATAACTCAAAAAACATAGTGTGTAGAGGGGGAAAACAGGAAGTTGTAGGATGTATCCATATATTCTGAAATATCTAACAGCATTGTTTGTTTAAAGCTGAAATGCTGTATATTATTGATAGATATTTATACATTTGTAGTAAAAGCAGTGGGAATGATGAGATGGTGAGCATCACTAGGACAGTAGTTACCTGTGGGAAGAAGGGGAAGGGATTGGGATTGAGAATGAGTGTGCATGGCATTCCGCTGAGCCTGTGAAGTCTTTCTTTGTTCGGGTGGTGGACACACGGGTATCCATTATGTTATTGTTCATACTTTTTATATACCTGAAATATTTCATGATATTTTGTCCCTTCTTTCCTCTGACAGCCCCTGAAAGCCCTAGAAAAGAGTCATAATATGATCGTGATAATATATGCATAGTAGGAAAAAACACCAGTTTTAGTATCAAGCCAAACGTTAACTCTAATCACAACGCAACTCAAAACCCACTCTCCAGTCGCAGCTCATTGCAAACCTAAACTCACATCACATATTTCCAGTGTGATACTTTACTCTTTGCCAGGCTCAGTTTCCTTATCTGTAATATGGGGAGATGTTACTAGGACCAGATGACATCTCGTATGTTTCTGTTGCACAGTAGTTCCCCTTTGACACCCCGGCAAGTCCTCCCGGGCATAGAAATGTGTCTCCTGGGCTGCTCTCTCTATCCGTTGAAATATTTTATCACTTATCATACCAAGAAAAAAATCCCTTTCTAACCCACGCTCTGCATCATTGGCAAAATGTTAGTTGAAAGCAGCCATTGCCTTGCTTGATATCGTCTAATCACATCATCACTGAATTGTCATTCAACTGAATTGCGCAGATGCAGTGTAGACGGCTCTGGTGCAATAACGTGGATGGAGCGCACAAAGGCTGCCGGACTCAGCACACGCCCTGGGCTGATGGGACCGAGTGTGAGCCTGGAAAGGCAAGTAACGCCCCGATCCGTCCTTCTGTCTTGGGGCAGACATGGGCAAGATTTGGGCTGTAGGCTCAGTCACCATTGTTTAGAACATAAGTTAATGTAGCATATTTCAGCATGCATAATACTTTTTTGAGGCAGGAGGTTCAACTTTACTGTTGAAAGTTGTGCAGACTTACCTTATAGCGTAATACTGACACGAAGGACATAGCTATCATTATTGCCTCGATTTTAAGACATACTTCTTCTCATTTTAATGTTTTTTAAATCCCAATGTGCTTTTCAGTTTCTGGGTACATTTAATGTGAGGTAACATTTCTTTTCTCTCTCTCTCTCTCTCTCTTTATCTCTCTTCCTCTTTCTTTTGGGGTGGCACTGGAAGGCCGTTATTAAGCTGGTGGAACATCTTAAAATTACGGAAATACAGGAAGACTTACTGTGCTCACTACTTGGGTACAAGGCTTTTCCCAGCCTGTATTGACCCCTTTAAGGCACTGTGATGCCACCTGAGATACATCCAAATCCACATTCTGAGTTGGTTATAATGGCTCCTACTTATTGGTTAATAACCAAACAAAATCTGCTGCTTGTACAACCCAACGATAACAATGTCCCAGCAACTAGGAATATGATTATTGCAACCTTTTGCACCTGGTGTCCATCTAAAAAAAAAAAGGTAGTATGTTAAGGCTTTGGTTACAAAAAGTTTTAGATACAAACCTGATTTTTTTAATCCATACAAAAAATGGTGTTCAGTCACTTACGTATGATGTAACCCCTGTACTATATCTGAGTCTCATGTTATCCTTACATAAGTTTTTTCCTTTCTTCTCTCATTGTCAACTTTACTCCCTTTTAATATTTTGTTCTCATCTCATTTTCTGTTCTTCTACTTTGCCTTGTGGAATCAGTGGCCCCCAGAGTGTTTCCATGGAAACATGGGGTCCTCAGAGATGAGGAACTTAACCGTCCCTTCCCCAGTTTTATAGATAGGAAACAGAAAAGAGAAGTGACTTGCCCAAGGTCATTCAGCTCATTCAGGGCAGAGTCCTCACACACCCTACCCACTCCCTTCCCAGTTCTCCCCTTCGCTTTCTTTGTCTGAAGGAGCTGCAGGGTCCACAGGAGTGTCCATAACTCAAGCTCACTGAGCTCTTTAAGTTTCCATGGTCAAATAGGAGAACTAGTGGGTTATCCAGTCATTTCTCAGAGTGTTTTTTTTATTTTTTAAATTTTATTAGGGTGGTTTTATAAAATTATAATGAAGATGATTTTTCACTTGGTTTAGCTTGGTTACTCCATCAGCTCTGGTCTCACTTCTTGATGGCTAGGACCTTAGCAATTGAGAATACAGCTTTCTCCAGGAGCTGCCTAAGCAAACAGCCTAAGGACATAGGCATAACAGTTTCTGCACCGCACCTTTCATTAGCTTAAGAAGAAATATATCTCCTTGGCCATAGTGAACCTTTCACATTTTGCAAAACATTTAACTCAAAGTTCTGATGGCCAGAGGATCACAGGTTTGAGTGGGGATATGGTTCTCGGGTTTCCATGGCAGCCATCAAGCATTCACTCTTTCTTCATAAATGAAGATGTGGCCTCAGAGTCCTTCTAAACACAGCGACCCCTATAGCTGCTCTCAGTTGGTGGGAGATGACAATAGACATGGTATCTAGTTGACAACTTGGCTAGTTGGCTTGAGTTGGAGCCAGCCAGCTATATATTTAAATGGAGTCTGTCTGAGCTCAAAAAAATCACTGGTATTATGCCATGGTTCTTAGTCAATCTGATGCACCTACCTACTATGTCTATTTCTGACACATATTACTGCTGGAAAAAACATAACAAAGTAGAGCTTTCAAGTGTATGATGAATTGTATTTAGTAAAATAGTCATGTACAGGCTACCACGCTCCATGTAGTACTATGGTATCCCAGTCAATCGTGGAGCACAGAACCTGGGAAGATGTCTGTTGTGTCGTCTTCTAGTCTTCTGTTTTTGTAACAGAAACAGAAAATAAGAGATTGCATGGTAATCTTATACCTGACAAATGGGGAAATAATTGGGGAGATCTTTCAGAAAACATTTCCCTTGTATGCTTTTGTTCAGCAAAAGCAAGAGACATCAAGGCATTCCAAAAGGCAGATTGAGAACACCTTCAGAGAAGCAGCTATGTGGAGAACATGATAGGTACATTTTTAGTTTGTTTTAGAAAAGCGGCCAAGTCTAGCAACTTATATTAAAGATGTGGATGTTCATCTGTTTATTCCCCAGAAGAACATTTATGCACTTTACAAATAAGATGGTAAATATGTTGGCATAGACGTTCTTTGTGTTTTTCCATTTCGCTTTTGTTTTCATAGAATTGGCAGTAAAACCTTATCCTTTTCTCTAGTAAATTCTGTATCCGTTTGCTGCTGGGTTAATTTTTTCTTTTTTCTTTCTCTTCTCTCTGCCCTGCTCCCTCAGCAGTAATCTGTCTTGGGTTGCTGACACAATGTTATTTTGATGAATGACTCTCTCATGTCCTTTTATTTTCTCCATTCTCTTCTTAAGTCCATTAACATTTTCATTTTAACCCTGTTTGTAAATCTGAGATTTGAAACTCTTGTGTTTTAAGCCTCCTTGGGACAAAATTCACCTCCAAATTGTTCTTCCAACCTCAGAAAGAACATTTATGTAAAATATCATTTAAATGGTTTTGAGCACTTTGAGGAAAGGCTGACTATATACTTCGGCTCTGGCTCCAGTAGCCGCTAATGCTTTGTTATGATGTAATGGCTTTTCCAGTATATAATTATTGTTTGTTCAAATTCCTGGTAAAATAGATTATCTTGATACATATTCGCCAAACAGTCCCCATGTCCAGCCTCTGTCACCTCAGGTTCTTCCCCTCTTCCTCTGAGGTTCTCCCTCCCCTGTGAACCCTTGCCAGTGGTCGTATCAGTAAGAAATGTTTAATTTGCAGGTGAATTTTTAATTAGGTTTTCTTTTAAAAAGGGACCCTATGAGGACATTTGAATCCAGTGCTGAATGGCAACACTCTGCTTAACCTATGCCCTTATTCTGCTCTGGTTTATGGTAATGCTTAATGAGAATTATGGTCGCTTTGAAGATTATTCTTGTGTGGAGGTAGCGTCTAGAATAGAGGCCAACAGATTGAAGACTGAAGTGACATGAGGAAAAAAATGTATTTACAGACAAATTTCATTATGAAAGTCCATGACTAGTCATAGGAACGTTCTCCTTAGTGTGTAGAATTTATAAAATGTGTACCTGGCGTCAAGATTTGATGGCTGAATTTGGGCATCAGCTGTGACCTCAGTTGTTTATTAGTTAGGATTTTTGTTCAGGTCAGACCAAATGGTAGTAGCGTAAGCAAGTTGGCTCTTTTTCTGACACACACACAAAAAACTAGTCAGAGGTAGGCAGGTCATGGAGCTATTATGGTAGGTCTACAACATCATCAGAGACCCAGGTTCCTAATTTCTTTCTGCTCTACTATAATATGCAAATGGCCATCATCCTCAAAGTCACAAAATTGCTGCTATAGCTCCAGCCATCAACTCTGAGTCCTGGGCAGAATGAAGCCAAAGGGCAAGGAACAAAGGGGCAAAAGGACCTTCCCAGGAATCTGACCCAATGAATTCTGCTGACATCTCTTTGAGCATTCCTATCTATACAAGAATCCAGGGAAATGTAGATTCTATTAATAAGGATGAAGGAGAGAATGGATATTGGGTAGACACATTGGAATGTCAGCCTTACCTAACCATCTCATTAATCTTGCTTTTAAATTTCAGTCTTTATTTAGATGTCAACAGTTGTTCCCATTTGCTCACAGTTGAGAGGCAGCATGTGTCACAGCTGAGAGTATGCACTCTGGAGCCAGGTTGTCTGTGTTTCATTATCAGCTCAGCCCCTTATCAGATGTTTGACATCAACCTCCCTGTGCCTCCATTTTCTTTTCTGTAGAAATGGGGGTAATAGTAGTACCTGTTTCATAGTATGCTGTGAGGACATAGCGCTTAGAACAATGCCTGGCAAATGTTAAGTGCTATGTAAATATTTGCTCTTATTATTACAAACCTTGTTCAAGTTGGGTCTCCTATGTGCTCAGCTGTGTACTAGGTGCTTTCCATACATTGTCTCATGTTATACTCAAAACATCTTTGGCAGGTAGGTCCCCATTTTTCAGCTATGGAAGTAGAGTTCAGTGACTCACCCGAGGTCACAGTTAGTTTGTAGAATGGCCATCCCACACCCCCAGACTGTTTGCCTGCTAAGCTTTGTCCCCTTAAGACCTGCTCTGTCCGATATGGCACCTACTAGCTACCCATGACTGGCGAGCACTTGAAATGTCAGTCTGAACTGAAATGTGCTAAAATGAAAATACACACCAGGTGTTAAAACTCTAGCATGGAAAAGAAAGTGTGGGAAAAAATCTTATTTATAATTTTATGTTGATTACATGGAGACACAGTAATGTCTTAGACATTCTGAGCTAAATAAAATATATTAAAGTTACTCTCAGTGTTCTTTTTACTTGTTTTAATGTGGCTGCTAGAATTTTTAAAATTACATATGTGGCGCATGTTACATTCTTATTGGATAGTGGCGCTCTAGACCAAGCTGCCTCTCATTGATTTTCTGTGCATATATTCCAAGAAATGTTCAAGACCGCTGTAAAGACAGCTATAGAATGATCTCAGGGAGTGAGGCGTTCACCTCCGCCCTCATTTCCTGGGTGCAGAGTTGCCCAGGATTCTTTGGATGCCGAACCTTTTAAGCCTCAGCCAAACAGCCCAGGAAAAGGGATGTGTCCTCAGATACTCAGGAGGATAATTACAAGGGAGAAGGCAGGGCAGAATAGAGAAAGCCGAACTGCACTCTTTAAAATAATTGTTCGCCAGACCTTTGCTGGGACTGGCCATTGACTGAGGCTTCACCAGCCTCTCATCTGTTCCCTTTCCCCACACGCTCCCGCCACCGCCTGGCCTCCAGGCTACTCTGCTCCTAAACTCCGTGCCTGGGTCCTCCCTGTGGATAAATCACAGTGGCCACCACCAGCTCCGCTTCAGAGATCTGAGCGAGCTGCAGGGCGTCACCCTCCTGCTGCCACTGCTGCCCCTCTTCCTTTGTCCATTGCTCATTGACCTCGGCTTCGTGTCGGGGCCTCACACCCCAACAATGGCAGAGGGTTGAAACGGGCTTCTCCACTCACTTGTCCTGCTGAGGAGTTTTACTTTGTTTTGCTTTAAGCATCATGGCCTTCTTCCTGCTCTAGGCTGCAGAATCAGAAACCATTAGTAACCAAAAAGCAATAAAGTTTAGGGTTCTCTGTAGTGTGTCCATTTTTGCTTTAGTCTCATCCTGTGTGCCCTGCTAGAGTGAGTTTATAGGAATCATGTAGCTAGCTTTTTTTTCCCTCTCCCATTTAATGAAAATTGGTTTTCAAATCTGTGAGGAGCAGTAAAGCATTGTATTTTACCAGGCTCACAACATCTCTAGGCCTTGTTAATGGAGATGCACTACGTAAATCCAGTAACTCATTTCGGCCCTGTCTACAACCAGTAGACAGCCCATTTCCACGCCTCATTTTTCCAAGAAGACTAATTGAGTGCTTCTAGGCTGGCCATGGGACTTACCCTAACAGCCTGGAGCCAGCCACTCATTGGGCAGTTTTATTCAAGCCAGTGGTAAATGAAGACACAGCCTACAACCACTAAGCCCGAGATTAAACTCCCTACCGTTTCCATGACTCACGTAGATGATGCAATTGTAGCATTTCAAACCAGCACATGGAAAACAATGAAAGTATGGTGTATTTAAAAGGACAGCGGGTCCTACAATATCTCAAGCACCGAGCTCTCCCTCACTGTTCCCCTTATTAAATACAGCACTGCAAGTTTGGATTTTGTGTTCCCAAAGAAATGGAGGTCCCTGTGACTGATGGATCCTGGGGAAGTTGGAGTCACTTTGGAACCTGCTCAAGAACATGTGGAGGGGGTATCAAAACAGCTGTTCGAGAGTGCAACAGACCAGAGTAAGTCCTAGAACTCGTCACTCTTATTATTGGGGTAGCAGGGGTGAAAAATTCCTAAAGGGAATAATTTAGCTGGAGGCAAGTAAAGAGCTCTTTCCAAATTAGACAGTGGGTGGACATCTAGAGCTGCCCAGACCAATGTTATCTAAGCTCTATCTCTCTGTATTATTATCTTTCTCCTGTGACTCTTTATTATTAAAAGTTTTGTTTCTTAAATGGTAGATGCTTTGTGTTGGTTGGTCAACAATTTTGACAGTCAGGTATATCTCACTGCCTGCCCCACCCCCCGCCCAGAGCTTGGGATAGCACACTAATAAAGTGAACAAGTGATTTTCATGAGGAAACAAAGAAGTCGGACATTTCCTTCCAGATTGTAGATAAATGTATCCTTTCCAGTTAGCTACTGAAATGCTGAAAAGGGCACACAGACCCCCAAGGCGGCATGAGTGAACCCCAAGGGACCTGGAGCCCTAAGTCAGGATTTACTTTTGAATCAAAAGTAAAGTAGGGCTTCCCTGGTGGCGCAGTGGTTGAGAGTCTGCCTGCCTGTGCAGGGGACACGGGTTCCGTGCCCCGGTCCGGGAAGATCCCACATGCCGCTGAGCGGCTGGGCCCATGAGCCATGGCCGCTGAGCCTGCGCGTCCGGAGCCTGTGCTCCCTACCGGTAGAACCTTGTTGAAACTTACATGCTCAAATAAAGCCCACAGGCTTCTTTCCCAGCATCTTATCACGATAGACATGTGTTTGGGGAGAGGCTATTTATAAGTGGATTTAAAAAGTTGCTAACTTCATTATAAGTAATGACATCAAATTTTATGTGGATATAAGATGCATAAAGTTTAAAGGGATAGAAAATAATACATGATATTATTGCCATTGAACCTATGTGGCCCAAGAGGTCTTCCCAGATTCGTTTTTAGATGTGCAAACTCACAACCATTTTTAAGAACCAGCTGTGTTGGGGTTTTATAAAAGGATTTGGCTCAGCAGTACTCATTTATTTTTAACAGCCTGCATTAAGGATAGCAGACTGGATTGTAGAGAGAAGCAAGCAGGTAAAGGAGCAAAGTAGGCTTGTGCAGTAGACTAGGTTGTACTGTAGAGTACTTCAGACCACGGGTGGGGTGCTTCCAATTTTTTATAAGGAGAATATGAATTGTGTATACCAAAAAGGACATAGCTTTAGCCTGCTGTTGCAAGCCCTGGTCTAAATAAATAATCTGTATAGTCCAAAGCACAGATGGTGATCAATTTATTTTAATTTATTTTTGTTCACAGTCCAACATTATTTCATATCCACGTAATATTAATCTCTAAGGATAAGTAAAGAGCTATAAGACATAGGCTCTGGTCTGTAAAAGTAACACTGTAGCTATGGATATAAACTAATACACGTTAGGTTAGATTTTTCCATAGTGTCTATACTTAGTATTAGTTTTTAAAATAATAATATAAATAATAGTAGATGGTTTCAAAAAATTCAGATACACAAGTATATCATATAAAAACTTACTGCCGGGGCTTCCCTGGTGGCGCAGTGGTTGAGCGTCCGCCTGCCGATGCAGGGGGCGCGGGTTCGTGCCGCGGTCCGGGAGGATCCCACGTGCCGCGGAGCGGCTGGGCCCATGAGCCATGGCCGCTGAGCCTGCGCGTCCGGAGCCTGTGCTCCGCAATGGGAGGGGCCACAGCAGTGAGAGGCCAGCGTACCGCAAAAAAAAACACAAAAAAAAAACAAAAAAAAACTTACTGCCATTATTATTCTTACCCCCAATACTCCCCCACAAGAAATAACCACTAAAAAATAATTTGTTGTGTGTTATTTCAAACTTTTAAAAGAGATTATAGATGTAATATGTATTATATGAAATAAATATTAAAGAATATAAAATAAGGGTCATCCTATATATATTGTTCCACAGCTTGCTTGTTAAAATCAGTTATATATCCTAGCTGCTTGTACTGTTGAAGTTTTAAAATAAAACATTTTAAGCTAGCAGCAGATATGATGAATTTTTTTAAAACTTAAAAACTCTTGGGTGGCTACATTGAACCAAATCATGATTATTATAGTGAGCTATTATTATCATGATAGTGTGGATATTGCAAACAGTAGGTACTTTTAACATTTTGACTCAAGAGTATTCCATTCAAAAGAAGTGGGGGGTTGTTTTTTGTTTTTTTTAATAGTCTTAGAGTAATTCTAAAAGCAGTGTGGAAAGTGGAAAGAGATAAATCACTGCATAATTGGAATGGAGCAGACAAAGAAAATCACCCAGTGTAAAGATCTCAGCAGGAAAAGATCTTGAGCTTCAAAGTGAAGCAAAGATCCTCTCATTCAGAAGTTAGGAACCGATCATTAAAGACTTCAATTAGAGGTCCTTGTCCTGGCTGTTTGCTATGGGAGGTTTTAAAATAATACAATCCACCTAGTTGAGTGTCAGCACTGACATCATTTCATTAAAACTCCTCCAAGTTATTTGCACTTCGGGATGTCCCTGGGAACTAAGGAAGGAGTCTGCCTCTTAAAACCAAGGTTATGATGGCACTGGGGGAGTCAATTAGACAAGGGAAAGGGACACTGAAAAGGGAAAGTCAGGTCCAAATCAGTTTAAGAGCTTGTTCAGAGAAATTCGCAGAGCAAATGGTTCATTATGTAGAATGTGGAAGTGGTTGCTGTCCTGATTCTCAGGAAGTTTCAGAGAACGCAGCCCCTCCCAGCCCCACCCCCACTGCTGGCAAAATGCTTTTCTCAGTTTGCGGAGCCCTTAGACTATAATGAAGATCTCCATTTTCAGAATCCAAGGTATACCTTTATTGAGAACACTGGGTGGTTCTTACGTTTTCAGTGTATTCATGTGATTCAAAAATGTATTTATTTAGCGTGTGCACACTTTAAGCTATAGTTTTAGGTTTTTTATTTTCCTTGAAAGCATGAAAGCTAAAAAAGAGAAGCAGCCTTGCCATGTGCATGGGATCGTGCTATACTTGATGAGCAAGCTTTAGAAAGCATCTCCTTTCTAATTTCATATCCCAAAAAAGTTGTTGGTCCAAACTGGTTCACCATCATGAGAATGGAGCCCTAATGTTTTATCTTTAAATGCTTTATTTTTTTAATCCCATTTTTGACTGACGCCCTACATCTAAGATAAGCATATGTTCTGGTGTGTAAGGATGGTCCCAGTTTACATCTGTTGTCCTGGAGAAGTTATTGATAGCTCCCCTTTCAATTCTCAAAGTGTCCTGAATTAAACAATTATGTGGTCACCTGATCTATAAGAAACATGTAATAGAATAAAATTTAAAATCAGAATGACCAGAAACGTAACTTGGAGTACCAAAACAAGACAAAGCGCTGGAAATAGACGATGCATTACCAGTCCATTGGCACATATACTTGTTGTTTTGTGCTCTAAATTTGGCTCTGAGCTTCCTGGTAGCTGGAACAAAATGGTTTATAGAATTGTTGTAGTCCATAAAAAAATCACACGAGTTCTTTAGGAAAGGCAAAGTATTTCCTTCTTCCCGTGCTTCTCTTTTGCTTTTAAATTAGGAGATAGGTTAAATTAAAGAATAATAATAAACTCATAGATTTGAGAAAAGACAGGATTTGTGAACTAAATATTTCCCACTTAGGCCTTGAGCGTAGCAACTGCTTATGAAATCTTCCATAAAAGAGAATAAACATATGTTTGTTTCATGTAAGAAAACCAGTCTCTCATTTGGGTGTAAAGAATGGCAGCAAAGTTTTTTTTGAGCGCTGAGTTGGATGAATTTACAGATGGTCCCCAACTTATGATGGTTAGACTTAAGATTTCTTTACAGCGGTGCAAAAGCAATTCGCATTCAGTAGAAAGAGTGCTTCACATTTTGCATTTTGATCTTTGGTCAGGCTAGTGATACGCGGTACGATGCTCTGTTGATGTTGGGCAGCGGTGGCCACTGCACCTCCCAGTCAGCCACACGATCATGAGGGTAAACAACTAATACACTTAGAACGATTCTGCACCCAGATAACCCTTCTGTTGTTTACTTTCAGTACAGTCTTCAATACATTATAAGAGACAGTCAATACTTTATTATAAAATAAGCTTTGTGTTAGATGATTTTGCCCAGCTGTAGGCTAACCTGAGTGTTTTGAGCGTATTAAAGGTAGGCTAGGCCAAGCTAGGATGTCCAGTAAGTTAAGTGCATTAAATGAATTTTTGACTTAAGATATTTTCAAATTACAGTGGGTTTAACAGGGCGTAACCCCGTCATAAGTCAAGAAGGATCTGTCTTTTGAAATATTGAGAATTGGTTGCTGTGGGAGAGCCATTAACTAATGAATGAATAGAGATATCCAGTCCCATAGACTGCCCCATTTGGCAGAATTATTAACGATCGCTAGTATGGTTCCCTGGCCCACCCCATCTAATCCTTGAATATTCTTTCAGCATTCTCCGTAATCGGTCATTAGACCCCTTCTTAAAACCCTCCAAATATAGAAAATACACTACCTTCTCAGGCCGCCTGTTGTATCATTAGAAATTTCTTCCTTGTGCTAACTGTAATTCATCGTAAGTAAACGTAGATGTTGAGATTTCTTTTCAAACCCATTTGCAGACCAAAGTTTAGCTTTCCTTGAGAGTAGAATGCACCTGCCATGATCTTGGCAAAAATTCTGTCATAGCTTTGGCCGCGTGGCATCGTGAATTGTCTTTGTATATATGATTCAGCTCGCCTGTGCTGAGTATAGTTACTTTCATAGAACTTAATCAGCAGTTTCCTTAAGCCCTTTCCATCCTTATTCGGCAAGCATTATTTTGAAAGGATCTTAATAGTTAGAAAATGCGATTAATATTATTTTTAAAGCTACATTTCCTATAATTTTCAGTATTTGCCTATATGGGGAAAAAACTTCCATCCAGCTAAATTATTAAATTAAAACATGAATTTCTCCATGCTGAAACGTAAGTTCCGTTGTGTAAAGCCCTCCTCATTACACAGGACATGCAAATCAAGCAGAGATCTTGTTGTCTAGGATATTTAAAAAGCCATATATTTCTAAAGGACAAATTTATGCTTATTCATAAAATATCATTTGCCTTTACATAAAAAGCAAATAAAGTCATAGAATCAGTTTTGAAATGGAAAAGAGACCTGTCTCAAGAGAGGCAGCATGGGAGAGAGGCCAGACTGTGGGCTTTGGGTCAGGGAGACCTGCCTTGGTCTCTCAGCCAGTATGTCTCACTTAGCTGCATGTGACCTTGCCAGGTTACTTAACATTTCTGAACCCAGTTCAAGCCAGGGTTCAGAAACAAGGATGCTACTACCTACTGCACAGGATGGCTCTGCAGAGTCAGTGACTGAAGTTGCAAAGCGACATGGTGCCCTGTACGCTAGACTACTCAGGGGTCAGCAGACTTTTTCCGTAAAGGGTCAGATAATAAATATCTTAGTTTTTGTGGACCATAGGATGGCTGTCCTTGCTATTCAATCTTTGCTGATATAGTGAAAAACATGCGTAGATAATACGTATAGAGTGGGTGTAACTGTGTTCCAATAGAACTCTTATTTATGAACAGGGAAATTTGAATTTCATATAATTCTTGTGTCTCAAAGTATTCTTTTCATTTATTTCTAAATTTTTTTAGAATGTAAAAACTATTCTTATTTCACTGGCCATGTAAAAACAGGTAGTAGGCTGGATTTGGCCCACAGGCTGTAGTTTACAGACCCTTGTAATAGCTAAACATTTACTGTATGGCTGGCCTTGTTCAAGTGCTTTGAATCTATTAACCCATTAATCCTCACTCAGCCCTTGAAGTAGATATTAGCATCATCTTTCTTTTACGGGTAGGGAAACTGAGGCTTAGCAACACTGAGCGATTTATCTACGATTGCACCATGGTTAAGAGGCAGGGCTGGGATTCAAATCCTGCTTCCAGAATCTGTACCTATAACCTTCGGCAATATTGCCTTTTACATGGAGTGTTTTCTGTGTGTTTTTTAATTTTTTAAATGTCATTTATAGAAATAAGTCACAAAATTCCCTTTGATATTTGATAGTGGTCAAAGCAAGCAAAGGTGGATTCTGTTACCATGTGAATCAGGAAGCCACCTGCAAATGTTAACTCTTTGCTGCCCAAGGAACTGCTGCTGCTCTTGATCAATTTCAATAGTCAGAAAAGACTTCTTATATAAGAGAACCGAAAGAAAAAAAATCACTGAAAAAAATTTATTTTCAAAGGGAAAGAAATATGAGTTACTTTCAGACAACAGGTAAATGATCTGATGGATCCATTGTAGTTTGTTGGGACATTTAAAAAGATTCCACAGAGATCATTTCAATTTGAGAAAAAAATTGAAGGGGTCTTCTTTGTAGAAGGAAAAACAGGTTTTACAGCGTTAGGAGCCCGATTTATTCATGTGTCATCAGTGATATTTTATGCATGAGACCGGGGTGCTTTGGTACTGAGAGAAGAACTTGGTATCCGGAAAACCAAGGCTGTATCTCTAAATGGCACCAAAAAAGAAAAAGACAGGACTCTGGACCATAGTTCCTGGAGAATGAAGCAGGAAGAGCACAGTGGGAGAACCTGGGAAGCTTGAATTCCAGTCCTGTCTCTGTTCTTTTATTAGCTGTGTTACCTTGGGCAAAGTCCTTAACTTCTCTGAACCTTCCATCCCTTGATATAAAAGTACCTCAGCTACCCTCCCCTTGGGCAAGGTATGAGTGAATATGGGCGAGTCAAGCACACAAGGCAGATATAAATCATATGGGCCTAATGGGGAAATGATCAGACATAGATACTGTTGGGTTTTGAGCCGTTTTGCATCCCTAGATGCAGTCTTCTTCATAATAACAATGAATAGTTAGTTATGAGACTCCTCGCTGAGCTCCTCGTTTATAACAAGCCTTTCAGGTGCACAGCATCATCTCTGTTTACATGTGCAGAATGAAGCTTACGGAGACCAGGTAACTTACACAAGGTTGCCCAGCTTGTAACTGCAAAGCCCATGCTCTTACCTCCCTCTACAAATCTTTGGTGGATGGAACATGTTTATGACAGCATCATGGCCAGGCAGCCCTTCCTGAGACTCAGGCACTCTGCAGTACCACTGAGACCTGCCTCACGGTGCACACGTCATAGCTCAGATTTGGTACTCAAAACAAAGAAACTGCTGAATCGGATGGGATTAGGTTGGGCTGTGCTGACATGTAACATCATAGTCACTAACATTTTTAGGCATTTGCTGTGTGCACTCATTTCAGAGAAGAGGAAAACTGAAGCTCTGGGAGGCTAAGAACTCTGTCTAAGGTCACACAGTGAGGGTGGGGCCAAGATAAGAAGCCAGATGCAACTCTAGAGCCTCACAGGCTCAGCTAGACTGCCCCTCATTCTGTATTTTATAGTCATGGATATATTTCCCTTCCCCAAGCCCTGTTAACAAAACAAAGCAAAAAAACAAAACAAAACCAAAAAAAACCACTTCTTATGGTCCAAATTACTCTGAAAGATTCATTCTAAAGAGAAAAGGTAGAAATCTTTCAGTCTGAGAGATGCCCTCAACTGTGGCACCTGTGGTATCCGAGTAGCTCTGGTATCAGAGCTGCTCCAGCCCTGGGCTGCGAGTGAATCCAATTTCCTCTGATTCTGTGGTCTTCCCGTCTCTGTGATGCACTTGGCAAGCTGCTGACTGCCGGGAGACGGCTTGTTTAATATACTCTCTGGGTCACATCTGGAAAATCCATGAACGGGGTTGCATGCTGAGATTAAATCTGCATTGTGATGCTTTGCAAGGCGTCCTCCATACTCTTGTCACACAAAAGTTAATGAAACCTTTACACCCTCTCCTGTTAAGTTAGTCAAAATATGAGCACATCTTATTCCATCTTATTTGTAAAACAAAGCAAAAACAACGCTCACGCAGGGAGAGAGAGAGGAAGAGAGAAGAGGGACAGAAATGAATGGAAATGGAATGGTGCAAGTTTTAGGATGGTTGCACATGAAAGTACCATGATACGGAAGCTAGACAGGAGCATTCCAAGTACTCATTTGTACCCTTGGCCTTCTATGTTTTTAAAACTGAAGGACTGTGGATGTTCACGGGAAGGAGGACACAGAATGGCCTAATAGACGCCAGGTTTTATGTTTCACACTTTAAGTTAGATGCTCTCCCATTTTATCTTCAAAACAGCCTTACCAGGTGGTGCCTTCCCATTCTACAAATGGAAGGGCTGAGGCTCAAGGACCTTCAGTGACTGGCCCAAGGTTATACACTTAATGATATTGAAGGCAGAGTGCAAACCCAGATTCCAGAGCCCTTGCCCTGGCCACTGTCACTGTCCACTTCACATTTGCTTCCCTCAAAGACAGGAAGCCACATTGTAGTACATGACATTATGATACATTAGAGAAATACGTTATAATACAGTATGTGTGTTCTTCACATTATCAAGTAATGGGGAGAAATACATTATAATACAGCATGTGTGTTCTTTACTTTTCTCAGGCCAAAAAATGGCGGGAAGTACTGTGTAGGGCGCAGAATGAAATTTAAGTCCTGCAACACGGAGCCATGTCCCAAGCAGAAGCGAGACTTCCGAGACGAACAGTGTGCTCACTTCGATGGAAAGCATTTCAACATCAATGGTCTGCTTCCGAACGTGCGCTGGGTCCCGAAGTACAGTGGAAGTAAGTGCATCTGGGAACGTGCTCGTGGCTGGCAGGCTGGCACGGGGTCCAGGCACAAAAGTCACGTTGCATGGTGTTTCTCCTGTCTAGTTTTGATGAAGGACCGCTGCAAGCTGTTCTGCAGGGTGGCGGGGAACACGGCCTACTATCAGCTCCGTGACAGAGTGGTCGATGGAACTCCATGTGGCCAGGACACCAATGACATCTGTGTCCAAGGCCTTTGCCGGGTGAGTCCCAGATGGCGGTTTCTTCACTGTGTTGTCTTGCTGCCAAGCTGTGATGTGTGGCTTCCTTGATAGAATAGGAGCTGCTAGTATCTGTGCATCATCTCCAGGGCAGTGGTTCTCAAAGTGGGGCCCCCGGGCCAACATCAGCACCACCTAATTCTTTTTTTTTCTTTATGTTTTATTTTATTTGATTTATTTTTTTTATTGAAGTATAGTTGATTTACAATGTTGTGTTAGTTCCAGGTGTACAGCAAAGTGATGCAGTTACATATGTGTGTGTGTATTCTTTTTCAGATTATTTTCCCTTATAGGTTATTACAAAATATCGAGTATAGTTCCCCGTGCTATACAGCAGGTCCTTGTTGGTTATCTCTTTTCCATATAGTAGTGTGTATCTGTTAGTCCCAAACTCCTAATTTATCCCTCCCAGCACCACCTGATTCTGATGCATGCCAAAGTTTGAGAACCACTGCCCTAGATTTTTCTGACACTCTCTGTGGGAGTCTGAAAAAAACCTCCCTGTGAAGATTTATTATAATTGACACACATACACACTTCTTTACGATAACCACAGTGCATGAGGTTAAACCCAAAAGCTTCCTGACAGTGAGTTTTGTAGATTGAATAGCTGTGCTCCAAAAAGATGTTACGAGGAAGAGCCGGCCTCACTCAGATTTCTGATTTGAAGCGGGATAACTTCTACCAGAGACATACAGGCAAATTATTCTTGGGAGGGAAATTGAGACCCTTCTGGCAGATGGTAAAGCGTCAGAGTGCTGATTTCTTGAGGGCTTGGCACCATTTCCCTGCTCTCACCAGTCAGAACTCATCCCTCGCAGCCAGGCTCTGAGATGATGTATCTGTTCCTTGCATGAAGTCCAGGGCACATTGGAGCTCCTCATTGATAGAAGATTGAAGAGCCCCTATGAGCTTCACCCGCCTCCTGACCCACAGCTACAGCGCGGACTTCCTTTTTAGTCCATGCGCTAGAGCAAAACATTGAGTGTCTCCTCAAAGACTAGTTCATTCGAAGGAACAAAATAGTTGAGGATGTGAACTCTGTCCTGGTCTTCTGCTGATTGCCGGTGACCTTTTCAGACCCCAGCCTACACTGCTGCATTGCATTAAGATGTGAAGAAATTAAAGAGGCCGCTTAGAGCCTGAGGCCTCAACCTGGCAGCCTGGAGTCATGCTTTTGTCCTCCCTTCATAGCCTGTATTTAAACATAGGGGATTTCACATACAATCAAATTTTCCAGTCCCTTTTGAAACATTGGGAAACGTCAACACTGAGCTCCTATTTCTGCATGGCAGCAGTAGCCCGCAGTGGACAGCGGCTGCTCCCTTAAGATGCGGTGTGAGCTCTTTAATGGGATACAGTCCTCAACCTCCCCCTGTTTCTTTTCATTCCTGAGCTATTTTTCTCATTTACTTTACTTACTTGTAGACTAGTGCTTCTCTAACTTTAATCTGTAGACGAAGCACTTAAGGGTCTTATTAGCATGCCAGAAAATCTACTCTGACTCAGTACATCTGGGTGGGGCCTAAGATTCTGCATCCCCAACATCACTGGGGATGCCCATGGCTGCTGGTCCAAGGACCACATTTTCCCACAGCAAGGCTAAAGACAATTTGAGTTCCCAACCCTTGAAAGTTTAAAGAGACTTAAAAGTTCTTGTCATTTTGAATGCACCTCATTCAAAGCAACACATTACTTATCATTTTATAATCTCTCTAATACTTACCATGTATTTCAACTGTTTTCTTTTTAAAAGCAAGCTGGATGCGATCATGTTTTAAACTCAAAAGCCCGGAGAGATAAATGTGGGGTTTGTGGTGGCGATAATTCTTCGTGCAAAACAGTGGCAGGAACATTTAATACAGTACATTATGGTAAGAATTTGTTCCTAAGAACCATGAGAAGGAAAATAGTCAAAGTGTAAACATTGTTAACCACGTGTAATATGTAAAAGTATTCATGTCAAGTGTAAAATGAGTCTTGATAAGGTACATTACCCATAAGGCACCTAATAGTGAGAATTATATTGTATTCCTTTGTTGCCACCTTTTACGCCATGCTTAGAGAAAATGAACCAATCTGTGGAATGCTCAATTTCTGCTCACTTCTTTCCAGGTTACAATGTTGTGGTCCGAATTCCAGCTGGTGCTACCAGTATCGATGTGCGGCAGCACAGTTTCTCAGGGAAATCAGAGGATGATAACTACTTAGGTGAGATGGGTGCCCCCTGCCATTTGCAGGAATTCTGGTTCTCTGGAGCAGTTGGCAGAGGCTACTTCCTTTCCCCTACAGCAGGTGGACAGCTTTCAGATGTCATGTATTTTCATAAAAGAAAGAAGTTGATCTTGAACCTCATTATTTTATTTCTCCCTTGTACATTACACCCTCAGCCTGTTGATTTAAGAGTTGTGTAGTTATAGTAGTCAATATCAAGGAATTGACTCTGCTTCTTAGAACATAGGCTCCATTAACATCTCTATTGGAGTATAATTGCTTTACAATGGTGTGTTAGTTTCTGCTGTATAACAGGGTGAATCAGCTATACATATACATATATCCCCATATATCCCCAAATCAAATTTTGGAAGTATTTGCCTTGTAAGTTTAGCCTAAAATCATTGCTCTTTTTGAGTCTTTAAAAAAAAAAAAAAAAAAAAATCTGTCCTTTGGGTAACTGACATGCCAGTGTTGTAGTAGAGGTGTTAGTTGACTTAACCAATAGCAGACCACAGGTGGACTTATTCAACATTTCATTATTCCCGGTCATTCCAAAAGGTTCTATACTGGCAATATGTTTCTTATGTCATTTCTAACGTGGCCCATCTTGTTACTTCATAGTTTCTTCATCTTTCTCTCACCATGGCCAGGCACGTGATTAATTCATATCTCTTCCTATTGTCAAACCACAGCTCACCAACAGCCCTGTGTTCATTTTCAACTGTTTGCTCAGCCCAGTCCCACTTCAGATTATCATTCTGTAAACTTCCATAAGTGATTAGGAAATTCACCCAATTATTTTTCATTAAAAAAAGAACATGGGGACCGGGGTAATGACAGAAAGGGATTCAGCTAGTCACCTCGCACAACCAGATTCTTCTTAGCTCTGAAAAGCGGCACGACTTGCACTCAGATCTAGAAGAAATCAGGGCAGTCTTGCTGGGCAGTTTTTAAAAGAAATGAATGGACTTTCTTATCGTGTCCAGGCAGGGACTCCATGCCTCTGAATACCGCCTCTGCAGAGGCTTAGCCCAAACATCTGGAAATATTGAGTTAGAAATGAGAATTTGTTGGATTGAATTAGAACCCATATCTATATTTTGGAATGTCTGCATGAAATCGTTTATAGATAAGCAATGACCCTTTAGCCAAGCGTGCTAATTAAATATAACATTTACACATGCCTCTATTGTAGCATTTTTTGCAATGTCTCATCATTCATTCAGCCAGCCACTTATTTAATATGTGCCAGGCCCTGTTCTAGGCACAATGAACAAAACAGAACAAAAACATTAAAAAAATAAATTAAAATTTCTGTCTTCTTAGAACTTTTTCGTGGAAGGAGATAGACAATAAACAGGTAATAGAAGGTAATAAGTAAAATTAGAAAACAGAGCAGCATAAAGGAAATTGGGACACTGAGAGCAGGTGGGAACAGTCGAGTTGAAATGCTTGAATTGTAGTGAGAGACAATGGCTGTCTAGGGGAAGAGCATTCCAGGCAGAGGGAACAGCCGGTGTGAAATCCTTAAAAGAGGAATATGTCTAGTTTGTTCCAAGGATAGAGGGGGGTCAGTGTGGCTGGAGCTTTGTAAGCACAGAGGAGAGTCCCAGATGAGATTAAACAGGTATCAGGACTAGATCATATAGGGCCATATAATCATTGAAAGGACTTGAACTCTGAAAGACGAGGGTAGCTACTAGAGGTTTTGAACCAAGGAAAAACATGATATAATCATATTTATATTTTTTAAAGAGTACCCTGGCTGTTACGTTGAGAACAGACGGGGTCGGTAGGTAGGGTGCAGGGTGGAAACAGAAAGATGGGTTAGAAAGTTCTTGCAGTAGTCAGAGAGATGTGCTGGCGGCTTGTCCCCAGGTGGGAGCAGTGGAATTGGCAGTACACAGTCAAATTCCGGATATCTTTTGAGGGTAGAGCCATCATGATTAGTGGATGGGTTGAATATGGTGTATGAGAGAAAGAGAAGGGTCAAGGATGACTCCATGGTTTTGACCTGAGCAGCCAAAGGGATGCAGTCACCATCCACTCAGTTGAGACTTGTTCCTTATTTATCCATGTGACCACGAGTGTTTTAGGGTCAGAAGCTGTGTCTTTATATTTTTAGCTCCTGATAGGAAGCCTTCACGTGATGTGAACTAAGTACATGATGGCTGAATTATTGAATCATTATTGAATAATAATTATTGCTCATGCTGTCTTCACTTACTGAGTACCTGCCATGTGCCTAATGGGGGGATGGAGTTATGGTGGAAATATACAGAATCATTCCTTCTTTAAAGACTGTAAAATCTTACTTGGAGTCAATTCTCAGTGGTTACATCAGCTTTTCCTCACCCTCAATATGCAAATGAGTGGTGCCTTTTAAACAGTTAACAAAGCTCTTGAGGACCCTATCCAAATTATTTTTGGGGAATCCCACATTTCTCCTTCAACCAGTGTGCACAATGGGTCAAGCACTTTTCTTCGTGGACTGGATTATAAATTAGAACCTGTGACGGCCGTGGCCTTACTACTTCCTAATTAAATCCAGCAGCATTGCATGCAGCCTCCTTTATTGGTCACTTTCCTGAGAGCCAAACACCATGTTGAGCTGTTCCTTTCTTCTCATCGAAAAGGAGAAGGATTCTCCACTGTTATTCTCCTTCTTGGAAAAATAATCTCTTTCCAAGCAGTGGCCTCAGTTCAATTCAACTTCATCAACCAGCTCAGGTGCCTGAATTGGGGAGGGCCTTCTTACATCCTTTTATTTCTCGCTAGAGGTTTCTTAATCTCCTTGTAAAGAATGAGAGCAAAATTAAGGAAGATTTGTCATCTGGGACAGACAGTCTGAGGTAGTCATGGCTCTTTAATGGAATATTATGGGAAAGTTACCTGTTGGCCAAGGAACGTCTCTCTGGAAACAAATGGAAAGTCCAAGCAAAGATGGCGAGTCACAGTTCACCGAGCATGAAGGTCAAGACCTTAGAGCCTTTGAACCTTACAGTGGTTTCTTAACAAGTTAGGAGGAATATGATGTTGTCATCAAATCTGCCGGGTGTAAATGTTTACTCTTGGCTTGAAGGAAGGCGCAGCAAATGCTCTAAGAATATTTTAAAGCCCCCAGTTGAGTCTTGCTGGAGGCCAGTCCTAGCTGTTCGGTTGCTAAGCGATCATCTGTATACCTCACATTTTTTTTTCAAGGTCAGTCAAGCCATACTCTTTTCGCATGTGTTGGTGAAGGAGCGGTTTCCAGGAGAGAGGGCCTTTGTAGCAGCCCAGCTCTGATGGGTGAAATGGGGGGGAAACCAACCCAGGAAATTAGCTCCCTAATCGCATTAGTGGGAGGTTGGGCAGTAGACTGTTGTTTTCAGGAAACTATTTGTTTCACAAGGTACCGAAGCAGAAAGTCTCCATGTCAAAGGTCATCCTTTCAGCATAGACCCCTCCCTCCCGTTGGGTTAAAGCCAAGTTGCACCCAGTGCTACCATGTTCGTGTTTCTTTAGGAGAAAAAGGAGCCATTTCCATGGTGCTTATTTGTCTACAGGACACTTAGCCCTTGATTAATGGTGGCAGTGGGAAGACAGGAATCGATTCAGTTCAAGATAAAGCAGGAACTCCATTTCACCTGATGACTCCTATCTCCTTTCCTACTCACCATCTAATGGGATAAGGAGCATGCAGTGAAGGGTGAAATGCCCCCAGGTCAGCATAAGCATGAGAGGAAGCCTGGAGACATTGGAAAGGAGCCCCAGAATTAACATAGGATAGATGATTGCTCTTTGAATACAGCCAGAGCTGGATTATCGCTTAATTTACAGAACTGGCCTTGTGACATCTCGTTTCCCCCCTTTAGTGAAACATCAGCTGAGTAGCTAGCATGCGACCTCGCTTGAAAGAACTGGGTGATTTTTCTGGCAGCACATCCTGCCACCGCCATGTAAGTGACCCACGTTAGGAGGCAGCCTCAGGAGGCCTGAGGTGCCACAGAAACAACCTCGTCTCCAACCAGTGACCCACTGAAACTCCTACATCTTGCATGGCTGGTGGGTCTCATGCTACAGGAGCTGCAGGGAAGATGAGGTTGTCAGAGGTTCACACTGACGGGGAAACAGTTATTTGGCTGGAAGCTCTCTGTTCTCCTTGTCACGAATGTCAGGTTCCATCAATCACTTGTTCTTTCGACATCGTTGACTGAGCACCTACTATGGACTGGGATCTTTCTTAGGCTTAGAAAAGTGCTTTTTTAAATGCTGGCTTTACTTAAAGAGGCTCATGCAGTCTAGCAGAACAAATATCTTAAATTTTTAAAAATCTGTAGCTAAACATACTTGCTTTCAATTTGTACATAAGATAACGCCTGAATTCATTCACTCATTTCATGGATATGTGTTGACCTTCTTCTTAGAAAACTTTAGTGGTTAACAGGCTCTGGAGACACACTTCCACGATTAGAAGTCACCTGGCCTCAGAAAATATTTTAATAATGTTTAAGTCATGCTTTTCCTATCCATGAATTAAGCAAGTATAAAAGTGTGATGAGGAGATAATGCATTTGAAGGCATTTTGACCCGCCAGCTACCAAATCCTATATGCACTATCCTGCTTAATGTTTGTAACAATTCTATAAGAAATCCATTATACAGAGGACGAAACTGAGGCTCAGAGAGGTTGAATAACTTACCCAAGGTCACATGGACAGAAAATGGGAAAAGAGTTAAAATCCTTATTGGTCTGACCTCAGACCCTGTACCCTTAACCACTTCACTTTACTACCTCCATATAGAAAAATGTGTAGCTGACCTGGGGATGAACATGACTGGGGTTGAGGCTTATTGGTGGGAGTGAATGGTGAGGTTGGAAGAATAGGTCATGATAAGATTTGTAAAGATACAGGAAGGTGATGCTAAGGAACTTGAGCTACGTTCTGTTGGTAGTAGAGGGACAATCAAAGGATTTTGGATCAAGAAGAAGAAGCCAAGATCCTGGATTGCCTATTTCAAAAGATTATCTTTTTAAAAGCTTTTGTTCCTGTGTCACCACTTTCTTCCCAACCATTTCCAATGAAGGCATCTTACTTTTACCTCAGGGCCAAGATGGGGCTTATAAGGTAGGAGTTCTGGTAGATGAAGCGCAGGTTTAGGGATCAAATTTGATGCAATTAATTCCTGATCCTGCGAAGAGCAGTCCTTGCATCAGTATAGTGCCCAGCTGGGTGAACTCTGTGAGGTTCCCGTGTCCTCGAAAACAGGGACACTACTGCTACTGAGCCACAGGGAATATTCAGAGCTTCATTGAAGCCTTCATTAATTTCCACATAAGGGTATGATATCTACTTGCCCTAAATCCTCTCAACCTTTTCTACATATGCATTGCGTCTGGTCTACTTCTGGTGAAAGACAGTGCGTCACCTGCATCAGTGAAGGGCAGGTTAGGATCTGGCAGACGCCTAAGATAACTTGGCTCCCCCCCCCCCATCCCACAACCAAGACAGATGTCATCAATGATGCTGAGACACGATGCTGTCAGGGAATCCTGTTCTGCGTAGTTTCTTGAACGGCTCGTACCAAATGATTGACATTTGTGTCTGGGAGGACACCTGTTTGCCAACCCTGGGTCCAGTTTCCACATTCCTTTTATTCACCTAAATACATGGCCTGTGCATTTCAAGGGATCCCTCGCTGCCAAGATTTGCTAATCGTGCACAACTTACAGAAGGTTACTGGCCTCTTTCTAGTATTTTGTTTAGGGCTCAAATGTTTAATAGCTCTGCTTTCTTGAGTACCTGCTACATGTCAAGCTCAAAACATGGGAGAATTCATTATTCAAAGAGCAGTAGTACTGAAAAAAAGAGAAGGTACTTAAAATAAAACCAAACTTTTATAGTAAATACTAGGGGGAAGATATGATTGGGATATGATTTGATTTGGTCATGATATGATTGGGATTTTATCTTGAGAAATTAATCAAAAAGTATAAAAATAAATTTTATTTTTTCTTATATCCAACAAAATTGTATTTTGATTTTAATCATGCCCACGTTTTTAGAATGGAGAATAAGCAATTAATAAATATCTTTCCCTAAGTTTTCCAGTCAAGTCATGTGATAGAGTGGTACATTCTTTGCTTAAAGTTTGAATTTGACAGTAAAATCTGAAAACGAGTCATTTTTTAAAAAGCTTCCTGAGGTTTTTATTCACTTTCCCAGTAGCCTCTCTTGACACTTGGATGAGTAAATTATTCCTTCTGAAGCAGCTGTCATCTCATCTTCTTTGTCCATTTTTATTTCCTTTTCTTAAATGTCTAACTGGTCTAACTCTGTCATGTTCTTAGTTGGCCAGTGTTTTGGCACTTGACTCCAGCTGTTCTCTAACATTCCTTGTTCAGCTTCACTGATTGTTGCATCTTTTGCAAGATTCACAGTGGATTCATTCATTCTTCCCCCAAAAAACTATTTTTTGAGCATCTACCATGTGTTCTTTCAGAAGCTGAGATAATAGCTGTGAATAAAACAGTCCAAAGCTCGTTGCTTACATTCCTGTTTGGAGAGGGAGAGCATAAACAAAGTGATATGGAGAAAAATTAAGGTGGGAAATGGGATAGGAAGTATGGAATCTGTGTTTCCAATGGGAGGGGCTTGCACTTTTAAAAACAATGATCCAGGTAGGTTTTACCATGTAACAAATTATCTCAAGATCTAGTGGCTTACAACAACAAGTATATATAATATCCCAGTTTCTGTGTGTCAGGAATCTGGGAGCAGCATAGCTGGGTGTTTCAGGCTTAAGGTCTCTCCTGAAGTGGCTGTGAAGACTTCAGTTAGGGCTGTGATCCTGTCCGAAAGCTTGACTGGGGCTAGGAGATCCACTTACCAGATGCCTCACGTAGGTGCCATTGGCAGTAGGCTTTGGTTCCTCACTGATTTTTGCAAGACGCCTCTCAATGAGGCTGCTTGAGTATCCTCACAACATGGCATCTGACTTCTCTCCTAAAGCCAGAGATTCAAGGAAGAGCAAGGTGGAGCCCGAATGCCTTTGACCTGGCCTTGGAAGTCACAGTATCCTAGTGATTACATCAGTGCTACTCAGTGTGGTAGGGAACAGCACAGGTGTGACTATCAAAAGGCAAGGATTGGGGCTTCCCTGGTGGCGCAGTGGTTGAGAGTCCGCCTGCCGACGCAGGGGACATGGGTTCGTGCCCCGGTCCGGGAAGATCCCACATGCCGCGGAGCGGCTGAGCCTGCGCGTCCGGAGCCTGTGCTCCGCAACAGTGAGAGGCCCGCGTACCGCAAAAAAAAAAAAAAAAAAAAAGGCAAGGATTGTTGGGGCCATATTGGAGGCTGGCTACCTCAGTGGGCCTCGCCAAGGAAGTGATATTTGAGCATCATATTGGCTATGGACTTCTACATTTCAACATCTGTCTAAACAGAGAAAACTAACAAAGATTCAGTAGGTTCAGCTAATTCTCATATGAAGAAGAAAGGGTTATTTGTGTGGGAACCAATTTTGTAAGTGTTCATTTTATTAATACGTATTTTTAAATCATAAAACTTTTTTCTTCTTTTAAATTGGGGTAATATTGGTTTATAACATTATATAAGTTTCACATGTACAGCATTATATTTCTGCTTCTGTATATACTACAGCTTGCTCACCACGAAAATTTAGTCTCCATCCATCACCATCCAGTTGATCTCCTTTACCCTTTTTGCCCCCCCCCCCCCCCCCCTCTCCTCTGGTAACCACAGCTCATGGCTTCCATCTGTAATCCTGTGTTTGCGGGGCTTGTATCAAAAACCCCAGGCTAATTAGCACGCTTGTATTATATTTCTAATTTTCAAGGGCACCGTGAAGGGGAGGTGTTTTATCTCCACTTAAGAGATAAAGAGATCAAGACCGAGAGGAGGAAAGTGATGTCCCAAGGCCACATAGTTGCCAAGTGGCAAAGTTCGGATTTGAGCCTGTGCGTGTCTGGCTGAACAGTCTACGTTCTTCACACTCTGGCTGTCTGCCTATCAAAGTATTATTTCAAGTGGCAGCAAATCAATGAATTCTCTTTTCTCATCTTTAGCTTTATCAAGCAGTAAAGGTGAATTCTTGCTAAATGGAGACTTTGTTGTCACAATGTCCAAAAGGGAAATCCGGGTTGGGAATGCCGTGATAGAGTACAGCGGGTCCGACAACGTAGTGGAAAGAATCAACTCCACAGATCGCATTGAACAAGAACTTTTGCTTCAGGTAAAAACCTGGCAATGAGCCCATGCCCATTTTCTAACTCCAAGAATCACCAGGCCCATACACATCCTCTCCATTTTGTCTGCACATCCCAGGTGTTGTCCGTGGGAAAGTTATACAACCCTGATGTGCGCTATTCTTTCAATATTCCAATTGAAGACAAACCCCAGCAGTTTTACTGGAACAGTCATGGACCCTGGCAAGCGTGCAGCAAACCCTGCCAAGGTATCTACTTTTAGGTTGAGTTTGGGGGATTCAAGGTGTTTTTTATTTTTTTGGAAGCAGCCGAATACATGCAATCTATAAACCTTTCGATCTGCATGCATTTTCTAATCTTTCTCTGCATCTATCTGGTCACTTTGGGCTGGCAAGTTGAGCTGTTTAAGGGATTCAGGATATGCTAGGTTTCCTCGTTATGTGTGAAGCCAAGCAAAATCAGCTCTGCTAAGCTGATTTTCCAGAGACATAGGTTTAGTAGTCGTATTATGTGGTTGATCTTGTTTCCTTTTGTCTACAGTATGAGTTGTCAAACTACAGCCAGTGGGCTGAATCCAGCCCACTTCCTGCTTTTATAAATAAAGTTTTATTGAAACACGGACACACCAATTTTTTACATTTGTAAACAGCTGCTTTTGCCCTATAACAAGAGTTTAGTAGCTGCGACAGAAGTCACGTGGCCCACAAAACCAAAAATATTGACTGTCTAACCCTTTACAGAAGATGTTTGCCAGTCCCTGGTCTAAATAGTTTATGGAATAGGCTACTTTGTCTGAATAATTTTTTTCCTCCTTGCTTAGGGGAGCGGAAACGAAAACCTGTTTGTACCAGGGAATCTGATCAGCTTACAGTTTCTGATCAAAGATGTGATCGGCTGCCCCAGCCAGCACCCATTACTGAACCCTGCGGCACAGACTGTGACCTGAGGTGAGGCCAGTGTTTCCTCATGGTCTTTAGTACTGAGTTGTGAGGGTTTTGTAGGAGGTCTCTGCATGTGAGAAGCAGGTGTGGTTGTTAGTCTTTAGACCCCCTTCCTTGTGTTTCACTGAAATAGGCTTTAGCCAATTTTCCATCCCTCTGAAACTGATTATCTAAGACATATACCTGCAGATTTCTTGTTCTTCTCCTGAGAATTAGAAACAACTACTAGAGTATGGCACTTGCCAAAAAAAGTTCTCATTTGACCCTCACAACTCGCTGCATAGGTATTATTATGAGGGAGTTACGTCAAATGCAAAAGTTTGTTTGGAAAGGCAACAGAAAAGAGGTAACCTCATCCATCAAGGTACCCATAATGCTCTGTATCCACCCACAGTGTTTATCACCCAGTATGAGAACTTTTCCATACGTGAAAGTTGCAACGCACTAATGTAGAGTTACGGAGGGAACTAGAAGAAAATTTATATAGAGATATCTAGATATGCGAACAGTTCTATATTTAAGAAAAGTCTGAAATCTGAGGCAAGAAATGGCGAGTGAATAGAGAATTATCAAGCTTTTCCATTTCTCTTGGTGAAAAGGAATGACTCTGAGGAGTTTTCTGCTCCATGTCTGTTGCCCACCCTGCTTGCATTCCCTTAGATTTCACTTCCCCACTGACTGAATCCAGCTGGGGCCGGTAGAGTCTCAAAGGATCAGTGCAGATAATGTGGAACACCTGCCTGCAGCACTGAGCATGCTCTTATAATCCCAAGGAAGGCGGCTTTGTACAAAGAACCGCAAGTAATAGAACATGACCATAAAAAAAAAAATGATTTTTGAAGAACCCTGTTTAAAGTTTATGCAAGGAGCACCAAGTTGAGGTGGAGATCATGTCTGAACTGTTTCTTCGAGAAACTAATATTTTTCACTTCAATCAGATTCTAAAATAAACTGCCATTAGTTGGTGATGATGCTGGCGAATTGGATGTTCTCCAGAGTTTCTCCTGCATTAGAAGCTTTCTGACGGAGAACAAAAATTAAGCAAATTGTACAAAGTGAATGCAGTGAAAGGTAGCCTTGGATCCATGATACTTTTATGTAGAATTATGAAGGTATCAACTGGATTTCTTTTCACTTTGTATTAATGGTTTACGTGGAGTTACATGCTACTCAGAACTTGGTTAGAGAATAAAATACCAAGGGTAATAATAATAATAATAGCAGCTACTTTTTGTGAGTACCTGTCATGTGTGTTAAATGCTACACATGTCTTGTCTCATTTAATCCTCCTAGTAGCCCTATGAAATGGATCCTACTTGCCCCCATTTCACAGATGAGGAAGCTGAGCCTCTGTGAGGTTAAGTGTCCTGCCTGGAGTCACTTAGCTAATAAGTGTTGAGCTTGTATTTGCACTTTCTGATTCTGATTTTTATTAAAACTCATTTCACAATAGCTAGGTAAATAAAGTCAGGTCTTAAAGTCTTTGCATTTCATATAGTAGGTATATCAAAGGTACTATTCTAAATTCCCCATTTGGAGAAAGCCACCTGTTTTTTTTTTATACTTAACATAAAAAAAGAAAAAAAAAAAAAACACCTTAAACTCTGCTGATACCAAAGGAGGACAGTAGCTCAGGGAACCGGCTTGGGTGATGATAGCACCTCTGGCTGATTAAAGAAAAGAAAGTGAAGGAATTTTAGCCATGCCTTTTGGTAGACGTGTCTATGGTAGAAGTGACAGACCTTGTGGGGGAGAATTTAGAAATAAAAAGAATAAAAGGGGAAGTTTAGGATTAGTTTTTAAAGCCTCATAACTAGACAGGTGCATGCTCATGTCTGAAATTAAGTAGAAGATCTTACTGATTGATTGATTGCACTGCACAGCTTGTGGGATCTTAGTTCCCCAACCAGGGATTGAACCCTGGCCCTCGGCAGTGCGAGCACAGAGTCCTAACCCCTGGACCCCCAGGGAAGTCCCTAGAAGATTGTGTTTATATGTCAGCATTCAAGCTCATACCTTACTGGCATTTACAGATTGTTGGAAGAATAAAGTTGTTTACTGAAAAACAGGCAAAGGCAGAAACTGAGCCCAAAGAAGGCATTACTGTCTGTCTTCTCTCTGTCAACTTGACAGTGGCTGTTTTTATGATTTATACTAATAATTGCCAAGTATCTTTGTGCAAAACTGAAAGATTGGAGAGAAGATTAATACTGCTTGCTCAAACTCTACAACAGTTTTTCCCAAAACATTTTTATGGAATGCTAGTTGAACAGGATGATCCACGGCAAACCAGTATGTGTGAGAAGTATTACTGACTGTCTTCTCCACTATGTGAAGATTTGTAATTCAGATTAACATTCTGAAGGCCCTGAGAAGTTCTGCAATAGAGGAACTTGCTTAAATCAGTAGTTCCCCAAATTATTTAATGCCACAATGCTCCACACACCCACTGGAGACATACATTCTTTTCTGTTTTCCACTTATTAACAAACACTTTGCTTTTCTGCAATATAGTAACACATTACAATTGTTACATGACATGAATGAATGAATTCAGAACACTGAAGGTGAGATGACTTTCCAGTGTGATAATAAGTGAAGTTAAGTGATAGCATTTTGAGAACTTTCCTAAAGCAGTGCTGTGACCTTTTCACAGACTACGCCACGTTCTCTGCCTGGGTTCTGGGGATTGTGTGAATATCAGGAAAACTCTGGTACACTTTTCCAGCCCAAGCTGCTGGTGTGCTTGTAGGGGGCAGGATTCCTGGCTCCCTTATCCAGGATGGAAAATAACCCTTCCACGAGGAAATGATGATGAAGGCAAAGAGAAGGTAGCTGAGAATCAAAGGGCGGATGAAAGTTCCAGATGCCTCTGTTGAATTGGTCCACATTTTTTGCCTCACTTCCTTAGGGAAGTGAGAGTTTGCCCAGATTAAACTTTGACAGGATGAGATAAAGCACTGTTTTACAATCCCCATGTAACATATTCCGGTTAGAAATAAATCCTCCAAATACTATGTCACTCCCATGGAAAATCTCAGTAGCCCACTTTACATGCCAAATGTAGGAGTGGGTCAACTCTGACCTACTTTTGAGTATTTGTGAGAAACTCCAAGATAAGCTTGTGTCCAGTGCTCTTCTTCTCTTCCTGAGTGTAGAAGGGAGAACTTTTAGGACATTGGTATTTGGCAAGCCACGGAGTTTATGAGCAGGAGAGAATTAACGATCAAGAGCAAATTCAAATGAAGATTATAAAGAAATCATCCTTTTGGGATTGCTAAGTTTGATCAACGAAACACGTTTCAAGCTCATTTTTTAGACTATTCTATTCATTTTAAGCATTTTTTTTTTCTTTTTTAAGCTCTAGCTCCATTGCTGGAGCATTAAAAGAACCACTTGATCTATCAGTACATACTGAGCACCTGCTGGTGTGCCAAAAAAGCCTTATGGGTACTAGGGATATAAAGTTGACAAAAATTTGTTAGATTCAAATCTACTATTAAAAGTGAATAATCGTGGGACCGGAAGGGATGAATAGGTGGAGCACAGAGGATTTTTACGTCTGTGTGGTACTGTAATGGTGGATATATATTCACTAAGCATATGTCTAAACCCATAGAATATATAACATCAAGAGTGAACCCTAATGTAAACTATAGACTTCGGTTGATAATGATGTGACAACGTAGGTTCATCAGTTGTAACAGACGTCCCACTCTGGTGGGGAGTGCTGATGATGGGGAGGCTCTGCATACGTGAGGGCAGGGGTATGTGGGAAATCTCTGTACCTTCCTCTCGGTTTTGTCGTGGACCTAAAACTGCTCTAAAAAAAATCAGTCTTTAAAAAAAAAATGGTGGGACTTCCCTGGTGGTCCAGTGGTTAAGAATCCGCCTTCTGATGCAGGGGACTTGGGTTCGATCCCTGGTCAGAGAACTAAGATCCCACATGCTGCCGGGCAACTAAGCCCATGTGCCGCAACTACTGAGCCCGCCCACTCTGAAGCCCATGTGCCACAATGAAAGATCCCGTGTGCCACAACAAAGATCCCGTGTGCCACAACTAAGACGCTAAACAGCCAAAAAAAAAAAAATTGTAATTGAGTTATATAGACTACGGTCTGTGGCTTCAAGCAACTTACAGTCTTTATTCACAGATAATAATGTACACAGTTTAGCATACTTGAAATTCACAATTATAGTCCAAATTATCCATTCCTTTATTAATTCACAGGATGTTCACTGAGCATTTTCCAGCACAGGCCCACATAAAGGAGGTTTCCTAGGGATTGTTTCCAACAGTGATTCCCTGTTAAAGCAGCCTCCTTGACAAATGAAAGGCTGGGTTACATGAACCTTTTAAATATAAAATTACTTTTTTTGCTCTGCTGAATTCCAATGGTTTTTTTTTTTTTTTTTTGGTTACTTGAATTTCAGATTGACTGTATCGGGGGAGAATCTTCACAAACATAGAACCACTGACTATGACTCTGTGACTTACGTGTACATTGGCAGCCATGAAAAATACATGGAAATGCTGGTTTTAAATTGGATTTCAGTAACTGACTGTGGCTTTGCGTTTCATGGTATTTGAGTTAAGGAAGAAAACAGAGCTCAACTCTTCCGCCAGTCGAGTCTCAATAAGACATATATATTTAATAGAAATGTTGGTTTCTCCCCATTGTTTATGCATAGGTGGCACGTGGCCAGCAGGAGTGAATGTAGTGCCCAGTGTGGCTTGGGTTACCGCACAATAGACATCTACTGTGCCAGATACAGCAGGCTAGATGGGAAGACCGAGAAGGTTGATGACAGTTTTTGCAGCAGTCACCCCAAACCAAGCAACCGGGAAAAATGCTCAGGAGAATGTAACACTGGTGGCTGGCGCTATTCTGCTTGGACTGAAGTAAGTTGGTTCTCACTCAGAGAGTCTTCTTCTTGGAGTAAGTCTGATTAGCTGATGATGGCTCCTTGCAGAGCTGCATTGAGAAATCCCATTTAGAGTACCATGATTGATTTATAATGGCTGCCCCCATTAAAACTGCAGAAGAGTACCATGATTGATTGGTAATGTCTGATGTGGGCATGGCATGTGGAAAATTGGGAGTGGTGGAACAACTCAACAGAACACTTTTTTCATATCCCACAAACTATGTCCAAGTTTGTTTTCCTTTGCCAGTTTGCTAATATTGACTTCAGTATAAACCTGGTAAATAAATTGGTAACATGAACCGATCCCCCTAAAATAACAACTAGAATTGACCAGGCTTTGTTGGTTGGTTGTTTCTTAAGGACTGGAAGAGACAAGCCAGCCTAGCCAGTATCTTGAGCATGCTTGATGAGAAACTCAGCAATAATTTTATTTCATTTGTTTTGTCCTTTCAGTGTTCTAAAAGCTGTGATGGTGGAAGCCAGAGGAGAAGGGCTATTTGTGTCAACACCCGTAATGACGTACTTGATGATAGCAAATGCACGCATCAAGAGAAAGTCACCGTTCAGAAGTGCAACGAGTTCCCTTGTCCACAGTGGAAATCAGGAGACTGGTCAGAGGTGAGATGGAAAGGCTGTTATTTCCCCCAGCTCATCTCCGATACTCAATTCTGAGTCTCCCCCAGGTCGGTTCAAGGCTAGACCAGCTGCACCTTTCTCCCACCTCCTCTTGAGGAAACAACTCCAGTCTCCCACCTGCCCCATGACTGTCTTCACTGGACATGACTGGTGCACTGGCGACCCCAGAGTCACAGTGGGTTTATCTGGATCACCCACCGTAGTAGCTTCTGTTGGTGATTTTTTTCTCCTTTTTTTTTTTTTTTTTTTTTTTTTTTTTTTGCGGTACGCGGGCCTCTCACTGTTGTGGCCTCTCCCGTTGCGGAGCACAGGCTCAGCGGCCATGGCTCACGGGCCTAGCCGCTCTGCGGCATGTGGGATCTTCCCGCACCAGAGCATGAACCCGAGTCCCCTGCATCGGCAGGCGGACTCTCAACCACGAGCGCCACCAGGGAAGCCCTGTTAGTGATTTTTGAAGCTCCACCTCCTCACCTTCCCTCCCCCTTGAGCCCTGGCTAAGTTGCTATAAAGGAAATCAGGGCTTTCTTTATTAATTATAAAGCTGCGTTGGCTTCGATCTGAAGTCAAAAATAAGATTCCCTGATTTCTTACCTCTGAAATAAGAGAATTAGACCCCAGTGAGTGACCTATTTGATTACCCATCTAGTTGCTAGTGGAAAACTTGGGAAAAAGACAAAGTAGCAGGCTGAGTATTCCAGATGTATGCTTTGCTTGTCCCTTACCCGATGAGCATAAGGCTAACCCTCCATTGTGTAGCGTAGGTGGCCCGAGGACAGCAACTCGCTTTTATAGACAGAGTCAGTATTTCCTGGTGAGATTCTCACCGAGCAAGTGCCTCCCTCCACCTTTCTTCAGGGGAGCAAGTGGCAGGGGAACAGAAATTGCCTTATTTATGGGCCAAGTCAGGAATGTGGCGAAAGAGGTATTTCCCTGCTACAGCTTCTGCATCCATTCCCTTATCTCATCCGTGCAAGTGCAATATTAACTGTTTACTTTCAACATTAAATAAAATCTGAATCGTAAAAGAATACTATTAACGCCTCTGAAATGGCAGACAAGTAACAGTGCATGTGATTAACAGTGTTTGACTCCTGGACAAATTAACAACAAACCTAGTTCTTATGTTCTATGTTAACTACGTGGCCTTAGCTTCAATTCTAGTATTTAGTTAAAAAAAAAAAAAAAAAAAGATGAAAGAAGGTATTGGGTTTAAGTTCTACTTAGATAGCTAATACTAGCTTAAGTAACAGACTTTTGCAAAAATACTTAATGAAATGGAAGTGGGAGATATGAAAGTATATATTCAGTATGATCCAACATTCCATAGCTAAAAAGACTGGGAAGAAAACAGCAAAATTTTAATAATAATTATCCCTAGGTAGGTAGTGAGATTTGGGGATCATTATAGTTTTCTCTTTTATGTCTTTCTGTATCTCTCAAGTTTTCTACAATGAAAGTAGATAATAATGATGATGTTATCTATTTATTTAGATTATATTTAAGACTCATTGAATGAGCATGTGCTAAGTACTTCACTTGGATTTTTCTTATTTAGTTTTCACAATTTCTGGCAGTAGGCATTACTGTAGTCCCCGTTGTACAGATGAGAAAATTGAAGTACAGGGAGATCACTTAGTATCCACAGCTGATTAAAAAACAGTATCAGGATTAAAAACTAGGTTAGTCTGACTCGTAAATTCCCCACCCTTAACTCTTATGCTACCAAACCATGAATGCTGTTTTTCAGGATTTCACAGCATGATGCTGTGTTAAGTTTATTCTGTGCTTGAAACTGTCCCAGAGCCTGGATAAATACAGAATGAATGAACGAATGAGTGAATGCGTGAAAAGCTTGAACCTTGATGTATTTACAAATTGCAACGACTGAGAGGAATTGCTGTGGGAAAAGAGCACACCTGGTCCTGTTAATCAATGACTAATCCCCGGGAACCACAGTACATTGTTCAGAAATGACCCTGACTGGCTGTACCTTTTATTACAGTGCTTGGTCACCTGCGGAAAAGGGCATAAGCACCGCCAGGTCTGGTGTCAGTTTGGCGAAGATCGATTAAACGATAGAATCTGTGACTCTGAGACCAAGCCAGCCTCCATGCAGACCTGTCAGCAGCCAGAATGTGCGTCCTGGCAGGCAGGTCCCTGGGGACAGGTATTTTGAATGATAAAGTTCTTAACTACATTCTTTCCTTCTTATCTGGAGCGGGCCTGCAGAGGGACATTCCAGCGGCCGGGATTTAACCACCATGGCATGTGGCACGCACTGCACCTCCGTGGCGCCAAGTGATGGAAACTCTGCAACCATTTTGCCCCACTTCTGAGGGTTGCCGCTTGGCCTCCTGGAGCTGATTATTCCTTTTCCAGACCCACGTGCGTGTCTTCGCCCTTGGGTTAAAACTGTAGCTTGAGCACACACGAATTTGAACAAATTCACAACAGATCTCGTGCCTGGCTGATGTTATCTACTAGCGTGCAGCTGTGGGTCTGTTACAGAATGTGATCCAGCGCCAGTGTCTTTGGCAGGAGGGTCTGGACTGGGATATGGAAGGGATGTTTTGGCTCCCAGTGTCATGATTCCTACGTTCACCTCTCATAAATTATTCAGACTTTTCAAACAGAATTAATTAGATCAAAGGTTACAGGAATCATCTCTCTTTGCAAGAATCTTTTCCAAGCCCCCAGTGTAGGTTTCACAGTCATTTGAACTGTTCTTAAAGGAGAGAGTGAAAGTCTCCCTTGGGCTTGCATTTAAGAAGCCACTACTCTTGGAATTAAGTCTTTCCTAATATAGAAGCAAAAGCGCTCGGGTACTATTTAAGTAGCGCTCCATGTTCCCAAGAGAAGCAAAGCAGCTGCTTGCTGTCACTTGTGTAATCTCTTTAAGAATGACTCTCCCTCCACCCTGTCCAGCCACAGCCTCTTCCCTAGCTTACGTCTTCATTTCCAACATACGTGCAGTAAATGAGAGCAGCTTTATTACTGCACCCTTACAATTTCTACCGTTTACATTGGCACTCTTCCTCTCCATTACACAGCATCCTTGGTCAGAATGGCTGATCATGTTTGATCACACTTATTAAACAGGGGGAGTCCACTCATGCCCCAGATCTTGCCTCCTTTTTGTCCATATCTGCTAGCTCTTGTAAATAATAGCAGAAGGAGAGCACAGCTCAGGGCCACTGTTAAGATTTGAATATAACAGCTTTTAGAACTGAAAGGCCTATTTTTTTATGTGTGTTTATACCAGGTCAGTCCTAGCCAGAAATTTGTCCCTCCTTTGACTGAACATGCAATTCAGGGCAACAGACTTTCTTAAAATATTGAAGAATAACGCATGTTCATAAAAGAAGTTTTGCAAAAAGTAATTTAGCAAAAAGAAGAAAACCACACTCCTAGCTCTACACTGCAGAGTTAATACATTTATGATTGTCTCCTTATGTTTTAAAAACTAAAAATAGGATTGTATTTCATCAATTTTTTGTTAATTGAAGTAAAACTCACGAAACAAAATTAACCATTTTAAAGTGAACAAATCAGTGGCATTTAGTACATTCAGAATGTTGTACAACCACCACCTCTATCTAGTTCCAAAACATTTTTGTCACCCCAAAATACTCATTAAGCAGTTACTCCCCATTTCCCCTTCACCCCTGCAGCCAACAATCTGCTTTCTACCCCCATGGATTTACTTATTCTAAGTATTTCGTACAAATGGAATCATACAATACGTGACTGTTTGTGTCTCCAGCTTCTTTCACATAGCATGATGTTTTTAAGGTTCATCCATGTTGTAGCACACATATGTACCTCATTCCTTTTTATGGCTGCATAATATTCCATGTATGGATATACCGTAATTTATTCATCCATTTATCCCTCTACAGACATTTGGGTTGTTTGCACCTTTTGGCTATTGTGCATAGTACTTAATTCTTCTATAAATGTTTGGTAGAATTCACCAGTGAAGCCATCTGGTCCTGGACTTTTCTTTATTAAGAGGTCTTTGATTACTGAGTCAATCTTTTTACTTCTTATAGGTCTGTTCAAATGTTCTGTTTCTTTTTAAGTCAGGTTTTGTGATTTTTTTGTGTGTTTCTGGGTAATTAGTATGTGTTTGGAAATTTGTGTGTTTCATCTAGATTGTCTAACATGTTGGCATATAATTGTTCACCATACTTTCATTATCCTTTTTTATTGCTGTAGAGTCAGCAGCAGTGCCCTTGCTTTCATTTCTGATTTTAGTTGTTTGCGTCTTCTCTCGTTTTAGTCAGTCTAGGTAAAGATTTATAAATTTTGTTGATCTTTTTAAAGAGCCAACTTCTAGTTTTGTTGATTCTGTTGTTTTTCTATTCTAGTCTTTTTTTTTTTTCCTTCTGCTAGTTTTGAGTTTAGTTTGTTCTTTTTCTAGTTCCTTAAGGGGTAAAGTTAGGTTATTGATTTGAGATCTTTTTTTTTTAATAATATACGTGTTTACAGACAAATTTCCCTCTGAGCATTGCTTTTGCTGCATCTTTATATTTATTAAAACATAAATTTTATGTTTTATTTTTGATTACATTCATCTGAAAGTACTTTCTAATTTCCTTTGTGATTTCCTCTTTCATCCACTGGTTATTTAAGACTCTGTTGTTTTATTTGCACATATGTGTGAATCTTTCAGTTTTCCTCCTGTTATTTCTTTCTACTTGTGGCCAGAGATGATACTTCGTGGGATTTCAGGGTTTTAAAATTTATTAAGACTTGTTTTGTGGCCTAATATATGGTCTGTACTGGAGAATGTTCCATGTGCATTTGAGAGGAACGTGTAATATGGCAGGAAGGCAATAAGCAAAAATATCTCAACACTTTCCTACTGAAATTTGGCAGTAAGCACTCACCTAGTTGCTTTAAGTGTTTGATTAGCTTCCAGAGTTAAAAAAAAAAAAAAAAGATTCTGCCATTTTTTGCCAGCTTAATCGTTGCTTCAGTGGAGGGATCAACTCTTGGAGCTTCCTGAACTGCCATTTCCATGACGTCACTCCCTCTACTTATTGTTTTTTAGATGCTCTTTAAATCTAACAGTTAGGCTTAGTGGCTACATTTTCCTTATGATCTGTTTGCCATGGTGCATTTAATTGACTTTTGGTTCTTGCCTAGCTAAGTGATTTCTAATATTTTGCCTTTTATAAATAATATTGCAAAGACCATTCTTATACAAAAATATTCATGCAAACTCTGATAATCGCTTTAGGAAAATTTTCCAGAAGTCAAATAACTATATAAAGTACCTATTTTAGCCACAGCATTCTGCTAGGTAGAGTGTGAAAGATGTAAAAATGATTGAAATGTACTCCCCTCTTTCCAGGGGTTCACAGTCAAGGAACTGAACTCCTACAAACATAATTCCAATGGGAGGCAGAAATAATTCCATGTAATATCTTGATAATCGATCAGTATAATTTGTACAGAGTAGGATTACCTGCTTTTACGTAATATCTTTGAGTGCCAGCCCTCTGGCCCACTATGATGGAAATATTTTTTCTCTTGTAGAATGTTATATAGGTAAAGTTAGGGAAAGAGAACATTGGCTAGATTGTTTATACTTTCTGTTTTATTTCTTTCCCCCAGTGCAGTGTCACTTGCGGACAGGGATACCAGCTAAGAGCAGTGAAATGCATCATTGGGACATACATGTCAGTGGTGGATGACAATGACTGCAATGCAGCAACTAGACCAACTGATACCCAGGTAAATTTCCTTTGTCAAAATCAGTTATTGGCTTTGGGCACTGATGCCAAAACTTGCCAGGAGCTCAGTCAAAACTGAAGTCCTTTCATAGTTAAGTATGTAGGTAGAGGAAACAGTAACTGACTAACTAAATTGTTCTGGATTTACTTATTTGTTACATTCTGGATCTAATATTTTGATGTACCAGTTTTGTTCTTCTCTGCTTATTGGAATTGTATGTAGGCTTGATTCTGATTCTTACTGGGTGGCAAAGGTTGACTCTTTGGGCTGGTTTTCTTGAACTCATATTTTTTTAATGATTTCAATGTAGGGTTTGGCAAATAGTATCATATGTTCAGGCTGCATGTGCTGGAGCTGGCTTGTTCTAGCTCACAAGCGGTGGTTGGTAAATTTTCAGAAATTTTGCAAGCTGGTTGTTAAATTCAGCCATTATTAAAAATTGAAAATAAAAACCTATAAATAAATAGATGATATTAAAAATTAAGTTGAGAAATACTCACTTTTCCCTTTCTAATTATTTTCCTGTAGTTCACTCTCATTTACATTACATTTGTACGTATTTGCATGGCGGAAATACTGTACAGTGGTGAGCTACTGCACATCCCTTTTTAACTCTGTGTTCATTGATATCAAGTTGGTAGCTTGAAATTGGCCATGGTGAGAATACTTACACCACAGAAATCAGTACATGCTGTAATTCAGAGTTTAATTGATTGTTGTATTGATTGTTTAGACTCAAAAAAGTGAGGGAACAAATGTTAATAATGCAGACTAAACTTTTAAAAGCCTTGTGTCTGCAGCTGTTATGTTGTAAACAGCATAAAAAAATAAGGAAATATTTTTCTGGTACTTGAAAATTATTTGCTGGTTCAGCAAAGAAATTGTTCATGTCATCGGGTGAGTGAGCGAAGTTCTGACATACATCTTCATTGTTCCTCTTTCACGATACTCTTAAATATAAACAGAATATCAACTGACATTCATGTCAGAACTACACTTGTCCAGCAACGACAACCATCGCTCAGCCACAGATTCAAGAGTTCAGCAAAAACAACAAACGTATTCTGTAAGAATCAATGCCTCTATGAAATTTAAATTAAAGAATTGTATATTTTATTGTTATTTGTAAATTTTATGCTACACATTCTTTATACCAGAAAAACTTATAATAAACAAGCATATATATACATGCATAGGTGCATGTAATATGTGTGTATGTATATATGTATATACACATACATATCTGTACACACGCATAAGCACGCCTTGTTTCTCGAGAGAGCTAGTTGGTAATCATTCACCAGCACACTATTCCATGTGGACCTTGATTTTGGCATCATTTGTGTAAGGAGAATATGTAAAGAGAAGACTGGGGTTTGCAGATCAGCTTTGCTAATTGCAGAAGACAGGATTTGAACCCAGACTACACCCAGAAGTTATGCTCTGAGGCCCCATCTGGCCACTGTACTGCCTCGGCTCTGAGTGCCCTCAGTCTGCTACTTGGCAACATGTGTTGTTGATGGATGCGGAGTCTCAAAAAAGGAAATGAATATGGCAGTGTTGTTCATGCTGTCATTGCTGATCAGTTAACCAAACACCGCTTGTGACTTGTGTCATCTTTATTTTTTTTATTGAAATGTTCCAACCCACTGCATGATAAATGCCTGGGAATTAGCTGCGACATCTAAACACGCAGAATGTAAGGTCTTAGCGACTCCCTTAGAGATTCACAACATACGTTTCTAGGTTATTCAGTAATATCCATGGACTGACTGTAGGGCAGCTCTTGCAGCTGCAGCATGTGAATAAATTTTTCACTGTGCGACAAGTTCCCTGTGCCATTCTTTGGACCCAGGCAGAGGAATAGGCAAGGTCTGAACCAAATAACAGAATTTCCTGTTCCGTTGGTAAACTTCCTAAAGTCACTTCCGCACTGAGCCTCCAGCACTTTGCACTGTGCCCGGGCATCCTGGGCATTTAATGGGTATGTATTTAATCCAAGAACATTTGATAACCACTGAGGCTGGGAACGATTGTGAACAGGTGTGTACTTCCGATTTCCCATTTGGAAATCTGGGAATATTACCTACGCATGGATAACCTCAGTCCATCATAGGAATTGCCTCTGAGTGATTGAGGGTGTGATATGAATTCTAGGCTTTGTGATATTGAATACACACCTCTTGTATCTAGAGTTGACCTTCTTCGGGGCCTCAGGAGCTATCTGCGGGTACACTCGGAAAGCAAGTTCATGGTTAGCAAAATCTGATTAAGAAGCGAATTGAAATGTAGAAGCAGAAATTGGCCTGCAGAATGTTTCAAAACATTAACAGTTAATCATTTTAAAAGGGTATGCTGCTCTTTCCTAAATTGTGTGTCATTTTACAATACCTTCTTCACACAAACAGGTAAATAAATGTGGTTTTGTATTAAGGCACCCACAAAGGGACTCAGATTATATCCCATTTCACAGTTGAATTTGTAGTTGGGGCTGAGAGGTGTCACGTGACTTGCCCCAAATCACCCAGAAGTCTGAGATCTTAGAATTCTTAGTCCTTATATTTGTATACGCCATGACTGAAAGGTAACTTTGGCTTTTTCTTCCCGTCCGCGTCTAGGACTGTGAATTACCATCTTGTCACCCTCCCCCCGCTGCCCCAGAAGCAAGGAGAAGCACACACAGTGCTCCAAGGACCCAGTGGCGATTTGGGTCTTGGACGCCAGTAAGAACGGAAGAAGTAGAGAGGGTGGGAGGGAAGGCAGACGTTCTCTGACACGACTTGAGAAAGTAGGTTTCTATCCAGTGAGTGACTGTTTCAGATAACATTTCTGCATTGTTTTATTCCAACACCCAGTGCTCAGCCACTTGTGGAAAAGGTACCCGGATGAGATATGTCAGCTGTCGGGACGAGGATGGCTCTGTGGCTGACGACAGTGCCTGTGCCACCCTCCCTAGACCAGTGGCAAAGGAGGAATGTTCTGTGACCCCCTGTGGGCGGTGGAAGGCTCTGGACTGGAACCCGGTAAGCAAGTGAATTCTTTGGAATTGGGAGAGGACTGGGGGAGCTGTAAGGAGGATGACTAGTCGTGGGTCCCCAAGGTCAATGGGCACTGTTTTAGAATTGGACTTGGTTGTGAGATGTTCTTCTCCGCGTATGTGCAGCTGGTATGAATCTTAGCCAGATGTGCAAGAAATGCACATTTTTAAAAAATGTGTAAATCAACTTACAACCCCTGAAGCCCACATCCTGTTGGGCTGGTTGGAAAATGCAGTCTTAACTGAACCAAGTCACATTAGAATGTAGTAGGCTTGTGCAGTACCAGAAGTAGCAGGGAGAAGTGGGGGGGAGTAAGGGGAGGGCCTCAACTTGCATCTGGGTGCCTCCTGCATCCCGTGGTCCCTTCAAGTCCTGTGCCTCTGGCTTCCCTGCCGAGAGGGCGAAGTAGGAACCCTCAGGCAATGCTGGGGACCCAGCCTCCTGTGCACAGCAGGAACCACCTGTGGACTTTTATAAAAGTAGAAAAAAAAAAAAAAAGTAGAAAAACCTTTGTGTTCAGGTAACTCCTGCTTTCTGCCTTGCAAAAGTTCCCAAGTCCAGGAAATAAATACCGAGCTTAGGACAGGTGAAGAGAATGGAGATGAATATCTCAATAAATAACCATAATACATATATGAAATGTGAGAGCTGGATTCAGAGAGAGCTGTGTAAAAATCCGGACATTGACATTAACTGGCTGCATGACCTTGAGCAGTCTGGTGTTAGTCCTTGAACCTCAGCTTCTTCTGCTCTTAAAAGAGGCCAAAAAGAATATCTACCTTATAAGGCTGTTGTAAGGATTATTTGAGATTCTGGCTGTTAAACGCTTAGAACAAAGAAGGTGCTCAGTAAATGGTAGATAATCCCACTCTCACGCCCTGAGCTTCCAAACGTACACATGTACATCTATCAGATCCATCTGTCTACTCACCAGGTATTTAGAAAGAGCAGTGACTGACAAATAAGAAAGTCCTTGCCTTTATGAAGATCATTCCAATGGCAAGTCCAGTCAATGAGCAAATAAAGGTAGAAATACATGATATAGCACCAGATACTGATACATACCAGAAAAAAGGTCCAACACAGTAATGGCAGAGAGAAAGGGGTGATGTGCTTTTAGACAAGGTGGTCGGAAAAGGCCTCACATTGCATTGAGCAGGGCTTGCACGGAGTGAAGCGGTGAAGCACATGGACATCCGTGTTGCACAGCAGAAAGCAGAGCCGCTGCAAAGACCCTCAGACGGGGGTGTTCTTGGCCTGCTCAAAAAGCATCCATAAGGCCCGTGGGGCTGGAGTGCGGTGTGGAGAGTGATAAGAGATGTGTCAAAAAGGTAGCCAGGGCTTCCCTGGTGGCTCAGCGGTTGAGAGTCCTCCTGCCGATGCAGGGGGCGCGGGTTCGTGCCCCGGTCCGGGAAGATCCCACATGCCGCGGAGCGGCTGAGTCCATGAGCCGTGGCCGCTGAGCCTGCGCGTCTGGAGCCTGTGCTCCGCAACGGGAGAGGCCACAGCAGTGAGAGGCCCGCGTACCGCAAAAAAAAAAAAAAAAAAGGTAGCCAGTGGCCACGTCATGAAGGGCCTACTAGGTCAAGGTAAGGACTGTGGACATTATTCACAGTGAATTGGGAAGTCACTAGGTGAATGACATGATCTGACTATAGTTTGCAAGGGTCATGGTTTATGATATGTGGATAACAGGCTTGGGTTGGGAGGAAGGTGTCAAGATTACAAACAAGAGCCCAACTGAAAGGCCACTGCAATAGTCCTGGCAAGGGAAGGCGGTGGCCTGGACTAGGGAGGTGATGGCAGAGATGGTGGGAAGTGGCTGATGGGGATGTATTTTGCATACTGGTCCGACAAGACTTCTCCATGAAAATGACCATGAGGTGGGAAGAAAAGAGACAGGGAGATGCCAGGGTTTTGAGCCTGAGCGACTGTCTGAACCACCCTTTCTCTTTCTGAACGTCCAATGTAGTGCTCCGTGACGTGTGGGCAAGGGAGGACCACCCGGCAAGTGGTCTGTGTCAACTACAGTGACCACGTGATCGATCAAATCGAGTGCGACCCGGATTATATCCCAGAAACCGACCAGGACTGTTCCATGTCACCATGCCCTCAGCGGACCCCAGACAGTGGCCTCGCTCAGCACCCTTTCCAAAACGAGGGTTATCGCCCCAGGAGCGTCAGCCCTAGCCGCACCCACGTGCTCGGAGGAAACCAGTGGAGGACTGGCCCCTGGGGAGCAGTGAGTATTCCCTGAAGCCTTTGCGAATTTGCTTTCTTCTCTTTCATTTGATGTAGTGCTTGGAGGGAAACAAACTAGAAACACCTCTGGAGCATATTTATGTCAGAAGGGATTGCCACTGTGCATTTTCATTTGTTGAGGTTAATTGCAGTCCCAGAAGAGGTGTCACTTGAGACAGTCTGCCCGCACCTCTAAGCTACCTTAACTGGGTGGAGGGGAGGGGGTGTCACTGCTGGATGATTTGATCAGACAGCTTCCTGGAAGGTAATGTGAAGCTGTGATGATTGATCCTGGAGGTGGCAGGCAGCTCTTACCTGAAGGAAGATTAGAAGGGCAGAAGAACTTTTCTGAAAGGGAGTTTTTAATGAAAGTCATTTTCCTTCTTGCTATCTTCCAGATGAGTGTAGTCTTGAAGTGTCACAATTGCTATGCCATTTGTAGTAGTAGATCATTGTCTTGGATTAGGAGAGAAGGAGTGGGCTGGGTAAAATCTGTGCTTAGAGGGAAAATTCCATACCTGAATGGTTATCAGCACAGGCTTTAAGGAAAGATGCCTCTGTTTGATCCAAGGACTTGTACTTTCAGATTTTGGTGTCTTTGGCAGGTCCCCTCTCCTCTTTGAGCCTGTTTCCTCATCTGTAAAACAGAGTTAACAGTAACTCCAACTTTCTTGGGTTGTCGTAAGAATTAAATACAACGATGCAAATAAAGTGTTTTACACTCTGCCCACCATCGTGAAAATTTAATAAATGTCGACGATTATTTTTACTGTTATCATTATCTTTGTCCTTCAAATTAGGAAGACCTTGACAAATAATATTTAGCTAGCATTCAAAGGAAAAATATGCTCTCGAAAGTTTCAGAATTTTTATTGAATAATTTTCCAAAAAATAATTTTATTGTGGAATACTGGACATGTCTAAAGGAACTTCAGGAGGGGTAAGGTAGCAAGAGACCCTGGGGAGGTATGGGGAGTTTGGTGTTTATTAATCACTCACGAAGTCTTTTTCATTGTTTACTATTCATTTCCTTCTAGTACTGCTAATTGTGTTTAATTATTTCTGGACTAAAACGCATTAGAAGGAACCTGTCCGTTTCCCACCATGGTTGTGTTTCAATAAATTAGGTTTACTTTCCTGTGAATGCAGATGGCCACTGAGTGTTTTCACACACTGCACCTGTTGGTTGTAAGCAGAACATCTGCCTGGGACCTTCACCACCTCATTCTCCTCCCTTACTTCCCACTTTGAGGCTTCCTTTGCCTGGGTTAGAAGAAATTTGGGTTCTGAGAAATTAAAGGGTGATCAAGAGAGGTCATCACTGAGTGTCCCATGATTTTTCCAGTGGAAAAAAATCACAACGCAAACATGTGTATTCTGATGATAACACTAGAACTTTAAAAAAAAAAGGGCACTGAAAGCTATTCTTGTTTAGGACTACATTTGTGGATAATGCATTCCTTTAAGATTGAATGATTCTGCCCTTGGGCAGAGTTCCCAATTAGGGAGGATTAGGTAACCTTTTTGCAGCAGTGGGCAATACCATTCTTCTCATTGTGCCTGTTTTTTGTTTGGGGATTTTTTTTTTTTCTAAGTTAAGTGAGGCTGAAGGTGGACAATGTGATTTTTCAGCTGTAGGCTGGCGTGCCTGACTTACTCCCAGGAGAGTGTGGCATGTGTATACATCTCTGCGTGGTTTGGGATGCATGGTTCTTCCTGCCTGCCACAGCAGGAAAGGCAGCAAAGAATCATGAACACTAGAGAATGGGAATCTAACGTTTCCAGTAGTTTCTGGAATCAGAACCTCATTTTACAGTATGTTTTTGCGTAAACCTGAACCTTCTGTAAGTTTTTTGGTGTGTTACCAACTAGGGGTCTCTGGTTGCAAGCAAAAGAAAAGGAATTGATTCCTTCAAGGGAAAGCAAAACAAACAATACTGTTCATTTAGCCCCAGTAGAGACTGGGACCAGAACATCTTCAGGGATCTAGCTAGGGGTTGGCAAATTTTTTCTGCAAAGGGCCAGGTAATAAATATTTTCAGCTATGTGGACCATGCAGTCTCTGTTGCAGCTAACCAGCTCTGCTGTCTTAGCACAAAAGCAGGCATAGACAATATGTAAACACATGGAAATGGCTGTGTTTCCATAACACTTTAGTTATAAAAACAGCTTGCAGGCCAGATTTGGCCCCCAGGCCAAATGCCAATCTCTGATCTCTAGATGAAACAGTAGTATCTACAGTATAATTTCTTTTTTTTTTTCTTTTTTTTTTTTTTTTTTGCGGTACGCGGGCCTCTCACTGTTGTGGCCTCTCCCTCTACGGAGCACAGGCTCCGGACGCGCAGGCTCAGCGGCCATGGCTCACGGGCCCAGCCGCTCCGCGGCATGTGGGATCTTCCCGGACCGGGGCATGAACCCGCGTCCCGTGCATCGGCAGGCGGACTCTCAACCACTGCACCACCAGGGAAGCCCCAGTATAATACATTTCTTTAAGGAGTTTCTGTCTTAACGAACCCTTTTCAACTCTGAACCACCCTTGAGTTGCTCTGCTCATGATTCAAATTCCCAGGAAAGTGTGATTGGCAGCCCGTTCCTCTTACTCCTTGATCAGGGAAATGTAGAGCATCTTAAAACACAGTGCCACTAAGATGACATCCATTGGCGGAGAAATGATTCCTTAAAGGAAAATTGGGCTGCCAGGTGTTAAGGGGAAGTATAGTAGGCAGATAAAAATACCAGATGTCCATCATCTCTTGCTTCCCTAGTGTCCATTCTCTCTTGTTTTGTTCAGTGTGGATGATAGGTACAGGGTTTGTTCGAAGAAACGTTTACCTGGGAAAATATGTCATCTAAAGAGGACAGGAAAATTGTTAAAATAAGTCCAGAGTGAAATTCTGCAACATGAGAATGGAACTAAGAATCCCTGTTAATCAAAAAATGGCAAAATTGGACCTAGAGAAAGATGATATACAATACTTCACCTGTGTATGGGAGTATAAAGACCCAGGCCGATGCTGGGTTCAGAACTGTGCAAGCACAAGTTCTAGACTGTATGGCGCAATTGCTTGGCCCCCAGCTGAGCGCTACATCTGTTTGGTCAGATTCTCAATAGGAAGTATCTGACTGGTCACTGGGCAGCCAGTAGATTAGTTGACCTTGGATTTGTTATCCTTCCTTGCTCCACTCAGCCATATTGAAGGGAGGGTAGCATGTGGTTTATGGAACTGTTGCTTCTAGAAACTCTAATTGGATCAGGCAGTAGATCCTGTGACCAGCACTATAGGATCTAATAGGGATACAAGTATGACATTGATCCCCTCTGAAGGAGCTTACCATTTTATTGGGACAATAACACAGGTGACATAATAAATAATACAAGATTTTATTATCAAAGGAAAAATTCAAGGGCCAAAATATATATATTCCAAATCTGTTTACAATATGGAAGGTCCTTCCTAATGTTTTAAATTCTGGTCCCCAAACAAAGCTGATTAAAATAATAGTTCTCTGTGTTTCTCACATAATAAGCTGTTTAAAAGTAGAAAACAAATATTTTTAAGTTTCAAGTAAGTATATCAAAATCCTCAGAGAATAGAGGTAGGATTTTTGTAAATCAAACATTACCGGGCTTCCCTGGTGGCGCAGTGGTTGAGAGTCCGCCTGCCGATGCAGGGGACACGGGTTCATGCCCCGGTCCGGGAAGATCCCACATGCCGTGGAGCGCCTGGGCCCGTGAGCCATGGCCGCTGAGCCTGCGCGTCCGGAGCCTGTGCTCCGCAACGGGAGAGGCCACAACAGTGAGAGGCCCGCGTACCACACAAAAAAAAAAAAAAAAAAAACACCTAAATATTTGCTCAGACAGAATTCATAAATCTATTTTCCTGCTCTACATTTAAAAATTAAACTCAGTATTTTTGAAAATCATTTATAATTTGACCAGCATAGGCAGGGAAATTGAACTGAAGTCCAGTACAATAAGCAAAAAATAAACATTTTCACATCTTTATATGGAAGAAGCCAACCAGCAAGGAGCAGTATTTATGGGTATTTTGAAATAACACTGGTTTGAGCTGGGGTTTGATAGCACAAATCAGCCATTGGAACCCGGAACTCAAAACAATGTTGCAGATGCAGTGGGAGACTTGATAATTCCTGAGAATTGGATTGCTTGGAGGAATAGATGGTTGTTTTACAAGCAAACAGATTGTGCAAGTTAAGGGTCAGAGTGAAGGAGACTAGCAAACACATCGGGTTTCAAAAGATAAGGAAATTATGGAAAGAAAAAAACACTCAAGATGTAGATAAGTAAGAGAGCTATGAGAAGCTTGTGTGGGAAATTAGCTGAAGGGTGAACATAATTCTATGACAACCGTGAAAGGGAGTAAGCAGTTGGCTCGTGCACCTGAAGAGAGGTCTGTCAATATGGAATTCAAGTTCACTGGGGAATAAAAATAAAGAAGGAAAACAAATCTTGCTACCGTTAGCCTCCGAAGTAGAGGCTTCTGCCAAGGGAGAGACAGGAACGTTACCTGCAAGGAAATGATATGTAAGTGACATTCCGTGATGCTTTCCTTGGGTAATTGAAGGAGTTAGTACAGAAGCTTAATTTCAGCAACTGGCAATTCCTGAATCATGTGATTTGACCCCGGTGTTGAATGGGAAGTTAAATGTTGTTTCTAAATAAGCGCTTGCAGTTTTGCAAAGAAGAGAATTTCCCAGTAGACTGTGGTGTCAGTCAGCACGTCTGTACCTCTCAGAGATGCAAAGGATGAATAGGACAGCTTTGGAAATCCCAAGACATGATCACTCATTAGGCATTGATGAAACACCTGCTGAGACCTAACCTGCTCAAGGGGGGAGCCGTGTTTCTGCCCTCCAGGTGTTGCTAAGACGTGAACTTTAAACAGCCCCACGGAAGGGAGGTTCTCAGGATTGCTTTCTGTCCATTGTGGATGACTTGAGAATGGTTTCTGCCACATTTGTCTCTGACCCTTCAACCAGCTGCTTTTTGTGTCCCTGAGATGGAGATCGAGGTAGGGATTAACCTGTTGACTGATGTCTGCTGTGTTCAGTGTTCCAGTACCTGTGCTGGTGGGTCCCAGCGGCGTGTTGTTGTGTGTCAGGATGAAAATGGATACACCGCCAACGACTGCGTGGAAAGAATCAAACCCGATGAGCAGAGATCCTGCGAATCTGGCCCTTGCCCTCAGTGGGCTTATGGCAGCTGGGGAGAGGTGAGAGCAAACTCCACTTATACATCCTTTGGGAAAAAACAAACACCAAACAGTGTTATTGTTCATAGTTTATTTGAAGAAAAGAAGTAGCTCTAGTTAAAGCTTCTTGATTTCAGGTTAACTAGGAGAACAGTCTTAATTCTGGACTATTTTAAAAGTGCATTTATTACCAAGTAGAGACAGCTTGACTACACAGGAGAGGAAAGTTAGGAAAGAAGGCAGATAAATGCTACTTTAAATCGTTAACCTCTGCTGATTAAAACATGGGTGCTTTTAAAGTGATTGAAAATGTGTGTTAAATCAGTGAATGGAAATTTTGCCATCTTCTTCATAGTCTTGGGGTGTTCGTGATGCACCCTTGTTCCCATGGCATCGTGTCTCCTAATATTTCAAATCCCTGATGAACCAGAATGAATAGGAGCTGCTGTTCCTATCAAAGGTGATGCATTTTAATTGTAGAAATGAATAATTAGCTGTATAGTCTCAAATAATAAAATTCTTCAGCTGTTACCTTTTAAGAATTGCCTGCTATGACCGATGAAAGGCAATAGAATATTTGGAGCAGACAAAACTGGGTCCCATTCCCAGGCCTGGCTCTTACAAGCTTTGTGGCTTTAACAAATAATACAACTTTGCCGAATGTCTGTATTCTCGTCTATAAATGGGAATAATAATGGCACTCACTTGACAGTGTTCACATCTATTATATGAGATAGTGCGTGTCAAAAGCCTAGCCCATAGCCTTCAATCACAGTTAACTGCTTTTATAATAATGATAATCAGTATTATTACTCCCAATAATACTGATTATCATTAGCATTACTATTATTATCGAATGGGGTTTTGAGCCACTATCATGTGTAGGACTTAGATGCTTATTGTTTTGTAGTTAATTAACAAAGAATATATCTCTGTACTCTTGAATCCACAGGGAGAACCCATATTTAGAGTTTGTTGAGTTGTTCTGTCTTGACTGTAAAATTTATAAAATAACACACGAGGATTAACATCGTGGAGACTCCCCCCACCCCGCCAAGAGGGGAACAAAGACACATGAGATGGACGGGCATGTTTGTCCACACCCCTGGCTAAACGAAATCACGTGTCCACATTTCATGCTTTCATCCACGTAACCTAGTAGTCATAGGCACTCATAACGGAGAGTTTGTTAACTTTCGGTGATAATACGTCATTCTGGAGGGCTTTGCTGAAAGGCCGGAAGGGGAAGTCAGGTTTGGAGACGTGTGTATTGTGGGTTTCCCAAAACTCCTCGTAAAGTTCTGTCCCGTGGGGCCTGTGCTTAAGCTTCTGTAATTGGATAGAAGCCAGGAGAGTACACGCATTTGCTGGGATGCTGGCTGTCAGCACGGACCAGATCATTCCAAATTCTGTGGGAGATCTGGCCTTGACACAGCAGGGGGAACAGTCAGTGTTCCTGGATGTGAGCACAGCGGTACTGTCCAAGAAATACAACTTGTTCCTGCCTCAGAAGTGTGGGTCTAGCCAACAGTCAGAACCTTATCCAATGTTCCCACCATACTGTTTACTCATCCTAGGGGAGAGCCATCATTAGCCTCAGATTCAGAGATAACATAAAATATTTGAACGTCAGAAAGGTCTATGGAGACTAGAGTCACAGAATAGACAAAGGTTGGTGACAACGTCTTAGAGGTTGCCAGAAAATAAAACCAGCTAAGTCATTATTTCCTTTATTTGGTACTGAGTAGTTTTTAGATTTTTGTTTCTTTGATTTTTGGTTTTGAATACCTCAAAAAAAGACTGTAGTCTTATCCTAGACACCTGCTGTTGAATTGACTTTGATCAAGTGAAACTCTCTTAAGCTCAGTTGCCCCATATATAAAATGCGGCAAATAATTACACTCTCCTCTTGATGAGATAATATATATAAAAGCACTTAGTGCAGATGAAGAGCTAATGCTCAATAAACAATACCTACCACGAAAGTAGAGGGCTCCGGTCTGCTGCGTATATTACTTTTGGTAACTCAGCTTCATTCTGCCTACAGACTTACCTTGCCTGATGCTGTAATAGAGTCTGGCTAAGACGTGTTTCTTACAGGAAAAGAAAATTTGCCACTGGCTCTTCAGGCAAAATAACTGCAGCCTTCCTTTTTCTTCTTCCAGTGTACCAAACTGTGCGGCGGAGGCTTGCGGACAAGACTGGTGGTCTGTCAGCGGCCCAGCGGGGAACGGTTTCTAGATCTGAGCTGTGAAATTCTTGACAAGCCTCCAGATCGAGAGCAATGTAACACACATGCTTGTCCTCAAGACGCTGCATGGAGTACTGGCCCTTGGAGTTCGGTACGGCCCTAACTATTCATGTTTGTTAAGCAAAATATGTAACTAACATGCCCAATTCCAAGGTGTTCTGGGTCACTCCTTTGGGACAGATAATTATCCTCCTCACAAGGGCATCCCTGAAACTGTGCTATACACAGTCTGCTATTTTCTTCATATTGACATACAACAGAATTAATTTTTTTTATGAGATTGCCAAAGTGACTTTACAGGTGACTTGTACCTCAAACAGGCCTTTGCCGATGCCCAGAAGTAGCATCCTTTCCTATAACTAGACTGTATATATTTGTGTGTGTGTGTGTGTGTTTTTTAAGAAAGTAAATAACTCCGTGCCGTTATTAAGCTCCAAAGTGATGTAAGCCGACAACTCAAAAGCAGGTATTCTTTCCTTTTCTAAGCTGGTAGTTTTGACTTTGGTGGGAAGATACCTGCTTATTGAGGCCAAAGCAATTTTTGATTCAGAGACTATACCTTGCCTCTCTGTGACTCGGGTACAGCTCTCAACACAATCACCAAAAAGCTTGTGCCCACAAAATTGACTGAAACCATTTGGAAAATTCAAAAGTGGACTCAGTGACCTGATGCCATTCAAGGCATCTGAAATGTTCTCTCTTCTATCAAGACACAAAGCCTGTTTGAGACCATTTTTTTTCTTTGGTCCTAGGCTTCCTTTGCGATCTACTTTTAAATGACATTGGGAGACAGATTCGCCATTGTAAATACTATGCAAACTTCTGGGGCAGCTCTTGGCAAACAGAAGGATAGGCTATGTCAAAACGAGACTGTGGCTAAATTGTGCCATAGGTATGGAGTCATTAGGGCTGTTTCGTGTAAACAGAGTAAACATTCCTGTGAATACATTCATTGCACTGAAGCTGAATTAATATTATATTAAGTCATATCCAAAAGCCTTTTTTATTCCATAGGGTTCTGAGGAAAAGTCTTAACCATTCCTAAAACCAGCTAAAGAGCAGATTAACTGACCTGACATGGCTAATACCTGTTGACACTTCTAAGAGTCAGGGGTTTCAGTGTCGGAGATTGTGTCTGCAGGTAGAACTCTAGCTGTATAACTACTGTACTTTGTATTAAGTAGAAATCTAGAAGAATTTAGAGCGTTATGTCAACTGGTACTATTCAGCTGGGCTCTAAGGATTTTATTCAAGGGCATTTCAGATGTATTGTTCACCCAGAGTATTTTGTCTGCAATACTGGCACTCTCCCAAAATGAACATTTTGAAAAAGATCAGAAATAACCTTAAAATATCAAGAACATCTTCTGACATTCCAGCTTCCCTAAGTCACCTATTACATATTATTTTTCATGAAATTTTCCCTCTTGAGCCCATTATATTTTCACCCCTTTTCACTCAGCCAACGCCAATACCACACTGGAGTATATCTCAAAAAATCTAGTAGCTCTCTAAAAAGTTGCATTTCTTTAATATCGACCAAAAAACATCTCCTAACCCTCAGAGGGTATGTGTGTGTGTATACCTAATATAATATATAATATTATACACTATATATTGTATATAATATATATACAATATATAGTATATATACATTAATTTCCACAGCATTCTCTTTCTTGAACACTTTCTAAACACAGCTTAATTTCTTTTTACACCGGATCCCCACCCTGTCCCACAGATATTTTAAGAGCTTAAGTGCTTAAATTTTAAAATACGATCTGCTCATTAACTGAAGACTTTAAGTTTTTCTTACTGTAGTTGTTCTTGGGCCTGCACATAGTTTTCTGAAACACACAGAGAAGAAGAGAGAGAGAGCTTCTAAATGCTCTGTAATGCACAGGAGCAAATACACAGATTTTGAAAATATTTTTGCTGCCTATGCGATTTTAATGCTTCCTTTGTAAAGTGATCATTATTCAAATATATATTCAAATGCCTCTGCAGCCTGGGAGCAAGGCCACTTCTACAAGGCTTTTTATTGTGATTTTTACAACAACTAAATCAAAAGCGTTTTATTTAAATAGATTCATTTGTAATATATTACTTAAATTATGTGTGTGAGGGCAGCCTTTTAGATTCTTACTGTAGGATTTGGATTTTACTTTTATGTTGACTTTTATTGATGCTTTGGTACAATTTCTTAGTAATTCTAGATTGAAGCATACCTCAGTGAATTGTGTTAACAGCCATAAAGCCACTTCTGTGGTGCTTCATCTTTGTAACTGAGAGTGACATTAACAACAACAAAAACTGTATTCAAGGTGCTAACATGTTGCTTTCAAGAGAAAGTGAACTCGATTTATTAGAGACCAAGGGTAGCCTTTAGTCCCCCTCCGGCCTTGTTGCTTTCTTTCCCCAAGTACTCCCAAGCTGGAGATAGTGTCGAGAAGCAGCTGTTGCCGTGTGAGTCTTCTCCAAGGTCAAAATGAAGATAGGCTAGTTCAACAGTTGTTACCAAGGAGCAGTATTTAGGAGAGAAACTGCAAATGGCTGTTAGCGTGGTGCCCAGGCTCTCTAAAATGAAGCTTTTGTGAATGTAGGCTTCAGGTACTCATTTTAAGACCCTTAATTCTGGCTCAAGTCACTGGAGATTTAGAATCGTGATTGTGGAAAACACCTTCCCCAGATTTCGTCTTTTCTGTCCTCTTTTGAACGTGTCCTTGCACTCTGACTTGGTGATGTTTTATTTTTGAAATAAGGTTCTTAACACTGATTTGCCTATTGCACGCACACATCCCGTGACTAGAGGGATAAATTGGAAAGAGAGCTGTCAAACTGTAGTGGGAAGTGGGTTAAAAAATCTGTAGCATTCTAGAGTAAGCTGCTTCAAGATGAAATCAAAAAGGTTGCTAGGTGATGTCACCTATCCAAGATGGTCCTCCAGCCTTCCCTTTTGCATTGCCCCATGTATCTGCTTGCTCATTGCCTTGGAGACCATGGTTCTCCTTAGGAGAAATTGCTTGTGTGAGTTTTTCATGCCAAAACCTAAATGTGTTCTCTGAGCCTTGCTTTAGGTGCTTTGGAATAATGCCTGTCGACCCGAATAATGAGAATTTATGAGCTCACGAAGGAACTGTGCTTTTGTTTCTGCCTGGCCAACTTATGAATTTGTGTCTACCTCATTTTCATATTAAAGTTTGCAGCTTCTGTAGGTAGGAAGAGAAAATGTCTGACATCATATTTTATCACCTCACCACATCTATCTCTAGCAAAAATAAAGATTGTAAATATCACTACCATACTTTCCGAATACATTTTAAGCAGCCAAGCCTAGTATTATCTGAATATTTTGAGCAGTACAGATTTCTATGTGTTTATATAATAAAGCATATTTATTTTTTCCATGTTATTTAATTTTACGTACTATGTTTAAAAATCAGTGTTTATCAGCAGACTGTAAAGGCAAATAGGCTGTGTGCTTAGAAACGCATGTGTATGTTTCTTTTGGTTTTAAAGACACGTTTTAATTTTGTAAATCCCCTCCAACCTGTACCATCCTCTCCCAAATCTGAGTTAGCCAAGTGGCAAGCTTTATGTAATTGGATAGTTCAAAATGTGTATTTTAGGGCTTCCCTGGTGGCGCAGTGGTTGAGAGTCCGCCTGCCGATGCAGGGGACGCGGGTTCGTGCCCCGGTCCGGGAAGATCCCACGTGCCGCGGAGCGGCTGGGCCCGTGAGCCATGGCCGCTGAGCCTGCGCGTCCGGAGCCTGTGCTCCGCAACGGGAGAGGCCACGACAGTGAGAGGCCCGCGTACCACAAAAAAAAAAAAAAGTGTGTATTTTAAAGGGATACTTTAAAAAAAAATTTCTGGATTGGAAATGATGCTTAGTGATATAAACAAAAACATACGAGGCCTAATATTTTGTTGGGTTTTTTTTCTTCTCTAATACTGTTGTCCTGATTCACTGAGTCTCACCTATGAAATATGAATACTCCATTTATTGAATTTGTAGATAATGCTAAGGCATAGCCAGAAGACAAAACCAGTGATTAGGAGAAATGGTTCTGAATATGTCAGAGGAGCCAGGTACAGGAAAAAGCTCACCTAATGTGCATCAATTTGATCATACCTTATTCTTCGTGTTCAGATAACTATAAAAGACTTACAACATTTGTCAGTTTTGTTATTTGTTCACCTGCAATACATTTCAGAAGCATTTCTTATTAAAGAAAACATAACAGTAACTTGAAAGTTTTAAGAGAACCTGCACTTTTCAAAAAATGATAAGTCATAAAGGTGACCTCAGATCTTTGCTGGTTCCACTCCCCTGCTGAGCCTCCATTTTGCACTGTAGTTTGTTATGGTAACTGGGGGGGAAAGGACCAAAATAAGGGAGTCCCTATATGCATTTGAGGGTTTTTTTATGAGGTGCTGAATAAGATAACTTCTCCAAAGCAGGTGATCGTAGCTAACGTTTACTGAGTATTTACTGTGTACCAAGCCAAGTTAAGCAAATCTGTGTCACATTTAGCCCCCATGTTACCCTGTTGAGAGAGGTGTTTTTATGAACCCATTTGACTGTGTGATAATGTACTTTAGCGATACAACTTCAATGTCAGTATACCTTTTTTTGTTTTTCTCCCCTGGGAGAAAGAAGGATTTATAACTTGTAGCCAGTAAGGAGAACACCAGGGATCTTTTCCAAAGCAGTGTCTCCCAATGTCCTGTTTGTTTTGATAGAAAGAAACAGCTCATGTTCAGAATGAATTTTTTAAACTCCTGCTTATATTCAATAAAAGGATATGCCTAAAACTCACACTCCATCTAGACTCAACATTATTTAGCTAATACTGGCATTGCCCCTTTGACTCCAGCAGTAGAAAATCTAAATTTATAACTTTTACTGGTAAATTCCCATAACCGGCAGCTATGAACACTTCAAACAACTGATTATGTTTAGGGAATGGCAAAACATCTCTCTTTTTTATTTGAAAAATATCATAATAGCCAGATTCGGAGGATGATATAAAGATTTGGGCTATAAGGAATATCACATCAAATGTGTATGCATTTTTATATAAATATAAGATATTTTTTTCTTTACTAATGAAGACAGATCTTAAACATACTTCTAGTGTCTTTTAAGAAAGAAATAAGAAACACATTATTTGCCTCTATCAATATGGAGTATAAAAAATAAGATAGGTTTTTTTTTTAATGAAAACATTATGACATATGAAATTACAAAGTTTATTTGAACTCAGGGTAGATTAAGACTCTATAAACCACTCATCTCACATGTGCTCCAAAAAAGCAAAACACTGGCCTGCATCTGTTTCATTGGAGATAAAACTTAGCTGGACTTTTTTTTTTTTTCCCCCTCCGTATTTACAGTGATTGTATGCCTATCAGAGATTCTGTTCCTGCTTTCTGACAGCTGATATTTCTTGATAGCTTGACAGATTTCTGTTTTTACAGTCTTAAAAAGTCCAAAGGTGGGGATGGGGGCAAGGGTAGGAGAGACGTTAGACCCTGAGAAGGAGTGAAGGTCCTCCCCGCCGACTCAGGTCAGCGAGTTGCCCTTTTGGAATGGATAGGAATGGAAACTTTGGAATGTGGAGTGGGAGGTAGAGGCTGAGTCCGAGTCTAATTGGCTGGGAGGGAATCCTGATTATTAAAGGCAGTTGAGGAAGATTTATGAGGAGGGCGTAAAAGACTGTGGGTCATTCCTTTAAAAAAAAAAAAAAGTCATTCATTTTTCAGCGAATACTCGTTATGGGCCTACTGGGGGGCTAGCCTGTTCTGCATGCTAAGGATACAGCAGTGAGCAGTCAGAGCTATTCATTCTAGTGGGGAAACAGGAAATTTGAACACATATAGAACTGACAATTTTTTCCTGGAAGCCTCACTACAACCATAAAAATACAAATTACTATTAGGATATATATATATATATATATATATATATATATATATATATATACATGTTGCTAATGATCTTTGTTCAACCGATATAAATTATTGATCTCGTCTTTCCTTTTAAATGTGCAGTTGCTCAATAATTTTCAGTGATAAATGCCCTCTCGCTGATGGCATGGAACCTTTCAAAACCTCCTGTCAGGAAATATGCTTCTGTTCACCTTTACGTTAGAACCCAAACATGAGTTCAGGGGTCTGAGAGCCAGGATAAGTGGAGGGCCTGGCTTTCTGCCTCTCCTCTCTGGGGTCCTCAGCCTTCACACCAGCGTGGGAAGTTGTGGCTGAGAGTACATTTCCCCCTTTGTGATTTAATAGGTGCCAATAAAAAGATCTGGAAGGTGTGGATTGCCACATCACCATCTTTGTTCTTGCTGTTGTTCATTTTCATGGATTGTTTTAATCACTGCAACATCCCTTTCCAGAAATTTATAAAATAGGAACTTGGCAGCCAAAAGAGTGTACAGGAAGTAGTATGGAAAAGAATCAATGTAGGCTGAACCTACAAAGCCACCATTCTTAGCCAGGCCTGCATCCCCTTTCTCTTATTAGAATGAGGTTATGCCTTGGCCAAAGCAGTCCAATAGCTTTCCACAATGTTGGAAATGTTCTCTATCTTTCCTTTCCAATATGGAAGCCACTAGCCACATGTGGCTAATATTAAGCACTTATTATGTGGCCAAGTACAATAGGATTTTGCATTTTAAATTGTACTTAACTTAATTACTCTAAATATAAACAGCCACCTGTGCCTGGTGGCGACCGTATTAGACAGGGCAACCTCAGGCAATTAGCAATTAATATTCAACTAGCCAAGGGATCAGTAAACGTATAAAAATAAATTGGGGAGAAAAGCCCTATGTCAGCCTGTAATGGGTCCCTATGTAGGATGCCCTTGCATCTAATATGTACCATCCTCTTGTCATTCTGTTTTGCACCATTGTTTGGGAACACTTTAGTGGGTGTTCCCTGACAGCTGGGCATTGAAAAAGTAGCACAGGGAGATCAGCTCGGTGCTTTGTGACCACCTAGAGGGGTGGGATGAGGAGGGTGTGAGGGAGACGCAAGAGGGAGGGGATATGGAGATATATGTAAACGTATAGCTGATTCACTTTGTTATACAGCAGAAACTAACACAACAGTGTAAAGCAATTATACTCCAATAAAGATGTTAAAAAAAAGAAAAATACAATGGTCAAACCTAAAAAAAAAAAAGAGGCTTTTAGAACCAGCTGTCTTTAGAGTAGTAACTCCAGGGCCTCCACATAAAAGCAGCTGTTAAAACAAACTCTCCTCTTTTGCATCTCAGAGTTCAAGTTCATCATGGCAGTAAGTTCAGTTAAGGAGAAAGAATGTTTATGTGTTCTATGGGTCAAAAGGGCAAGGTGTAATGATGCTTTTTAGGAGAGGGCAAAAATGGACAACGCCAGGTAGCCACCTTGTAGAAGCTTGAATTCCAAGAGACCATTCCCTCTTTGAAGGAGAAGTTTCAAGAAGGCAACTTTCGTATTCCCTGAGCCCTGTAGGTAAAGGTTGAGTAGATTAGGTTTATGGAGCTGTCTCAAAGACACTTCAGAAGAATCAGAGTTGAGGCTGTGTCTCCTCCATCACTATAATTGCCGTCATTTAACTTTGCCTCCCCAGTGTTAAGAAAACCATTATGGATTGTTTCATGTTCATACCCTGTACTGATGCACTCAGAAATTAAAATGTATGTAACGACATTGGCTGCAAATTGGCTGACGATGTCATCAGTTAGTTCTCTTTTCTAGCGACCAGATAGAGTTGTGGGGTTTTTTTGCCCCTTTAGGGTGACATCTGAATTAAACTATAAACCGTTCAGGTGGTCTGTTTTTAGAAGCCCTTTTTCATTTATTATCCTCACTCTTAGGTTGTCTATGTACTAAAATGGGAAATAAGTCAAATAACTCTCTCTAAGCCACCTTCTTCTGAAGTATCTCAGAAAGTAGATGAATGGATTTTTTCAGTTATCTGCAGAAGAGCTGTTTCTCCTCAGTTTTATACAGTGCATTTCATCCCATAATTATTGTGACAGCTTTGACTTTTTATTATAACGATCACTTACATTTTGGAGCGTTTACTTTCTGCTAGAAGTTATGCAAAGCAATTCACTCACATTATCAAATTTAATCTCTTCTACTTGATGAGCTTAGCACCGTCAGATAAATTAGCTAGTTGGTTCTAGGTCAAACTGTGGCTGAACCAGGTTCTGAGCTTGGTAACCAAGATATAATCCCCTCATCTTGCTGTTTAGTTGGTGAAGTGGTGAAAAGCTGTGGAAAGAGGATGTATACAATTTAAGACTTTCTGTTTTTCCAGATTGTAACTGCTTGAAACATTCTGGAATTATTGAGCCATTTACAGATTTTGCTCAGAGCTCTAAAGGGATGAATATGAGAAAATTGTTTTTCTTAAAATTAAACCAGGTAAAGAGCAAGATTGGGGCTTTCTAGAAGACTTGGGGGGAAAAAAGCGTGAAGTATTTATTAAGCACACATTAAGTGATATTTCTGACATTTTAATATACAAAGAGAAATAGAATAACTGGAGGTAATAAATCTAAGTGTTTTCTTTGTTCAGTAGATATATAGGTAATCAGGATGAGAAATTAGATTTTGGTCAAGCCAGTTAGGGGATTTGTAGATGTTTGTACGATTAGGTTTATTGTAGAATGTGATATGCTGTCGCACTACAAGTGAATTATGAAAAATGATGAAATTAAAATTTATTAAGAAGTGATCTCACACTAATAACTGTCTGCTTGAAATAAAACACATTAAATGCATTGAGATATCTTCCATACTCTTTCTTGAGCTAAAACTAAGCTACAGGAGTTGAACTCTTCAGGCAATGCGAAGGCTTATTCCTTCCCATTGGTGGGACAGTCAACCACTGTGAGTTCTGCCCTTGCATTCACCTCGTTCTTTGCCCCTCGTTCGCCCAAATACTGATGTATTCCTCCATCCATGTGGCAAGTGCATGTTAAGATGTGGTTATGGTTTGGGAGGTGTGTAAGATGAAGTGAGGGAAGAGATGACATTAAAAACAACGAAACAAAACGTAGTTTTGCTCCCTTTTTCTAACTAGAACAAAGGAAGAAATGTAGACATAGCCACCACGTTTCAAGTGAAAATCCTTTTAACCGAATCATTTACTGAATTGCCCCAAACTTTAATTTCCTTTGGGCTGTAGATGCCCACTGTCCAAGCTTGGTGCCTTACACACAGTAGGCATACTATCAACAATATTGAAATGAATGAGTGAATGAATGAACTGCTCAGAAGCTGATATCCTTATTGCACTGGCCTAAACTATGGAAATAAAGAGCTAACTTGCAGGAGGGAATCATAAAAAGAAACACACAGGTTTGGATGCTGCTGGTGTATCAATAGTGATTTCCTGACTTGGAGAGTTGTCTGGTAGTTATGTAGGAAAGTGTCCTTGATTTGGGGAAATTAGAGTTTGAGAGATGATGGCACATTATGTCTGCAAGTTTTTCAGGAAAAGAAAAAATAATAATGGCATATATGTGTATATTTAGGGAGGACGAAGGAGGGAGCAAATATGGTGAAATGTTGACAGGGAATCTGAATAAGGGGCAGAGGGAGTTCTTTGTGATGTTCTTAGGATTTTTCTTTAAGTTTGAAAATTTTCAAAATATTTCTTTTTTAATGCTTAAAGAAACGTAAATATGTTCAGAGTGTGTATTTTACTTTACAAGGAAGCGGAGAGTAGGTCTGGATTTATTTCAGGGCTTTAAAAATTCTGACACATTTTAGGAAGCTGTTTTTAATCTCAGATTTGCATTGTAACATCATAATAAAAGTGGGTGCTCTAGTCCGAGCTCAGCGTAAACGGCATCTTTCCTAGTTTTTCATTGGCTTTTTTCTCATGAACTTCTTCTTCCTCCTCCCCCCCTACCTCCCTCCGCCCCTCCCACCCAGGCAGCTAAAATGCAAGGGTCTCTGGGAATGGTGTGGTTTTTTGCTCCCCTTTTCCCAGGGAAATCCAGACTTTCATTGCCGGTCTTGCTAGTAAATTCTAGTAAATACTTGGCCAAATGCAGACTCCCCTTTTTTAATCCATTGCTCCCCAGTCAAAGCCCAGAATCCTTTGAGAGCTAAAGAACTTTTCCACAAATATGTGCTGTTTGTTTTCCTTGTGTTCATAAAAAGCCCTCACCCAACCAACTCACCTATTCCTGCATTGCGGTTGGCACTTTCTTAGTGAAATCATGATTTCCTCCTTGGTTGTCTCTTAATCAGCTGTGAAGCATCTGGGAACCGCTTAGCAGTGTTAGGTCACAACTGTGATGTCAGGGAGGATAGTGCTGTCCAGAAGAGCCTGTTCGTTTCATTGTAGTTGCGATCTTCACTGCTGTGCCTGGGAATTGATTTTACATTGTACATGTCATGTTCTCTAAGACCAGGGATTCCCAACCCTTTTAGCCTAGGATTTTCACCCTGTTAATGTTCAGTGGGCCCTTTACCACCCCCTATCCAAAAGAAAGCTCTGTGTGCCCTGCCCCCCACCAAATGAATTAAAATCAATTCAGTTTTGAGAGCTTGTTGAAGGACTTTCTGAAAACCTTGGGATTATTCAGGGTTCTCAATCGGGGGTGATTTTTATCCCCCAGTGGACATTGGGTAATGTCTGGAGACATCGTTGGTTGTCATAAATGGGTTTGAGGGGGAGGGGCGGGTATTACTGGCACCTAATGAAGAGAAGCCAGGGATGTTGCCAAGCATCCTATAGTGCACAGCATGGTCCCCATAGGAGAGAGAGGACTCATGATCGGAAGTCAAGGCTGAAGTCACAGTTGCAAGCCCTGTGGAATGACTGTGGTTAGCTATCAGAAAACACTTCTCTCTGGAGAGTCAGATTTTCCATCAAGTAGTATGTGGAATCCTAGGAAGCCAGCAAGGTCAAAGATTTTCAAGAATGAACTGAAAATAGGAGGTTTCAAAGTTGTCTCACCAGACTATGAATTTGCAAACCAACAAGCAGTATCATTCAATCTTTTCTGGAGCCAAGAGGGGAAGTTGTTGATGTGTACAGATGTGCGCAGTGTGGTCCATAGACGTTCCGCATGGCAACCTTGGCAGGGGTCACTAACTTTGGATAGAAAGGCATAAATGAGGATGGGAATTTCTACGAAAACAAGCGTTATTCCAACATGTTCATACTTTTGGATTGCATGAACTGATAGCACTGATAGTATAGAGATGATAGATAGATAGATAGATAGGTAGATATCGATAGATATCGATAGACAGCACTTACCTCATTCATGGTAGAATTTGCACATGTGTAATACACTAACTATATCTAGGAATTGGTTTCAGAGTTGAATATTTAGGAGTTTTTTGGGGGGAGTACTTTTATGAAAGCATAATTAATCCAAAAATGTCTTCCGACATTGGCAGATGTCCTCTGGGGGCAATATCATCTCTCCCTCGTGGTTCAATGAGTGTCTTACAGCAGAACTTTCCTTTCCATATTCTCATAGGCATTAAGTAGGTATAGTCTACAGCATTTCCCAAATTTGTTTGATTCCAAATTCCTTTTTTTTTTTTTTAAGTCAGAGAAGTCTTAGAGGTTTTAAAATTGTTCTCTTCCTCCTCTCAGGGAAGATAAATCATTGTTGTAGAGACCACCAGGTTTTCACAGTTATTTTCCCACCAGTTGTTTTTTTTTTAATCTAGCAGAGGAAGCCCTGATCACCTTTTTCAGATATGTGGCTGGCCGGCCAGATACCTGGCTTTTCAATACATGAACTTCCCGGGGAAGAAAGTTTCTGAAATTCTACCCCTTCATACCTCTCCTTTCCCACTTTTCAAATCTTTTCTGCTTTAGCAGATGGCAATTGCTATATATTTGCCAACCTCAGACCCCCCTGCCACACAGACACACGTATTTATGATCAGAATGGCAGGTGCAACTCCGAGATCCGTGGCACAGAGAACATTTTAGATGATCCATCTCCTGGCCCTAGAAGGAAAATCAATCTCAATTCTTCTTCTTCAAAAAGGTCACCAATGATGACCATAAACTCTAATAGTGACTCCAAATCTTTGAGACTGGAGAAGAAATCTATTGGTAGAGGAAAGGCAAGCAAAATGAACCCAGACACTGTCATCAACCTCAGAAGTTTTATGGTAGGACCTAAACTGCAATGAAATATTGGATTCTTCCCACAATGTTTAAACTTTATTGGATAAAAGACCGGAAATTCTTATAAAAAGAAAGACATACACGTTGGAGCTCAATGTAGAAGAAACCTTTGTTACCCATAAGACAAATGAGTGCTACCTTCCAGAAGTAATTGGAACCTTAAATTACCAATGGACTAACTATGTCAAAAGCTCTTTCAAATTAGAAATGGAGTTTTGCCTTTTACCTAATTATAACCTTACCAGTTATTCCGGGCTATGAGACGATACAGCCACTAATGAAATCTTACTTCTCTGAATGAATGTGTTTCTCCACATCCCAGTCACCAACTGATGACCAGTGGTCTTACATGTCTTGATGTGGCGCATAAAAGTGCCTGTCTGGGGCTTCCCTGGTGGCACAGTGGTTGAGGGTCCGCCTGCCGATGCAGGGGACATGGGTTCGTGCCCTGGTCCGGGAAGATCCCACATGCTGCAGAGCGGCTGGGCCTGTGAGCCATGGCCGCCGAGCCCGTGCGTCCGGAGCCTGTGCTCCGCAACGGGAGAGGCCACAACAGTGAGAGGCCCGCGTACTGCAAAAGAAAAAAAAAAAGTGCCTGTCTGCAGTAGGCCAGATGGATTTGACCAGAAGTGGAGAAAGAATAACAAAAGGCCCACATTTACGGATCATCTTCTGTGAGCCAAGCTTTGGGCCTAGTGCCTTGTAAGCATTATTGCAAATCCTCATATAATCCTTACAAAATGGTCCCTATTGTGTCCATTATGCAGGTAGGAAAAGTGAGCTCCACGCAGGCTAAGCAAGTGTCCCAGCATCCTACAATCAGTAATTTTTGGATCCAGACCCGACTGACTCTCAAGCTTCATGCTTTCCCACTCCCTCTCTGGAAGGGCTTTCAGAACTTCTAGAAATACTGATTTTGATTTGTGACACATCCAAAAATAGGCTCTTGCCCTGGTGGAAACCAGTTTAGCTCTCCTCTGCTTTTTAAAAGCCATTGAAACTGAGTCTTTGGGGTCTGAATTTTTGAATAGGCCCTTTTAACACTTCACTGGATTTTGAATGGTTTTCAAAGGAGCTCAGAAATTGGGCTTGGTCACCCAACACTCTCAGACCAGAGCTCTGAAAAGGGTTGGTTTTCCCCTGCACATTTATAGCATGCTAGAACAATGTGAATTAGCACATCTGTAAGGAAAGATCTGCTGAACTAAGAAAACTAGATATATCTGAATGTGGCCTAATCCTATTATTTGGGTAATAACCACCTCACTTAGTAGGGAGGCTTGTGGTGGCCAGCTTGTAGAGAGTGTACAGGAGATCAAATTCAATCTACAGTTACAAAGTCTCAGGCTTGATGTTGGTTTTGTAATCCTGAATACCCTATACTCTGAGAGCATTTTTCTAAATGAAAGGGAACTTAAAAAAAATCAGGCTCAAACTTAGACACATTATTTTGGAACAGATGGTATAAGTCTTTAGTTTGTTTTGTTTTGCTTTGCTTTGCTTTGCTTTTAGATGTTTCCAGCCAGAATGGAGATAGACAGTATCTGGCCTAGAGAGAACCCATTCTGGTCTGTTACATTTCTTTGTAGTCTATTTTCAGTCTGTATATCTACATTTTTTCCATCTGGCAAAAGTGTCAATCTAAGGTGACATCTTTGGGAGGGAGAAACAACATTTTGTGACCCTAAGAGTATATGGTGGTCTCAGTGGCTGTTAGCCAAGCTTTCAGTGTTAGCCTTGCCTGTGCAGGACAGTGTGGTCTTCTGAGTTCCGAGCTTCCAACCCTTGCTGTCCATTATCTTACATCATATTCTCAGATAACCTTCCTCTTAGATGTCTCCCGTGCAGTATTCAGTTCTGTAACTATGAATTAAATATTAAACCGCAAGAGTACTTAGCCAGTTTTAGATTGAATAGACACAGGCGATAGGAGAGAGCACGAGTTATTTATTTGGACCCTACCAATGAACTGAGCATTGTGTAGAATGTTTGCTTCATCCTTAAAAATTCTTGTGAGATAAGTGGCTCTAGGCTGTATTAGATACTATTCATTCACACATGCGTTTGTGTGATCCCTAAGTATTCAAGTGTTTGCTATAAACTAGGCACTGCTCTGAGCACTGGGGAGATAGCAGTGAACAAAACAGACAAAAATCCTTGAACTCATCAAGCTTACATTCTAGTGGGGAGGCGGAGATAACCTATAAATCACAAGTAAAACAAAAGTTGAAATATGTATTGTGAAAGAAAGTGAGTGGTGCCATGGATAAAAATAAATTAAAGAAGAGAGAAAATAGCATAGAAGAGAAGGTGGGAACTGTAACTTTAAGGTCAGGCAAGTCTCCAATAAAAGGTGACATTTGAGCAGAGATCCAGGAAAATACAAAAGTAAGCTATGTGGATACCCAGGAGAAGAGTATTTCAGGTGAAGACCTGGAGACGGGAGTATGCCAGGCATATCTTGGCAGTCGCGAGGCCAAGGTGGCTGGAATAGAGGGGGGGTGTGGATGGTGGGGTATGAAATTAGAGATGAAATTGATGGAAGGGAACGTGGAAGTTGATCGTGGGAGAGGGAGAGCAAAGGACCATTGGAGGGATTTTTGCTTACACTTAGTGAGGTAGGAAGCCATTGGGGGGGAGAGTTGAGTAGAAACGTGGATTTGTTTTAAAAGAATGAGTCTGGCTTCTGAATTTAGGGGAAGCTATAGGAGGAACAAAGATAGAAACAGGGAGAACATTAGAAGCCGTTGGAGTAACTCACATGAGAGTGCTCAGTGGAAGTGGTGAGAAGTGGTAGGATTCTTTTTTTGGATTCTTTTGGTTTTTAAAAATATTTATTTAGGCTGCGCCAAGTATTAGTGGCGGCTTCGTCACAGCACGTGAGCTCCTTAGTTGCGGCATGCGAACTCTTAGTTACGTCATGCATGTGAGATCTAGTTCCCTGACCAGGGATCGAACCCAGGCCCCCTGCATTGGGAGTGCGGAGTCCAACCACTGGATCACCAGGGAAGTCCCAAGAAGTGGTAGGATTCTGACATATTTTTAAGATAATGCCAAAGGATTCGCTCCAAGTTTAGATATGGGATACAAGAGAAAGGAGTTGGAATGACTCCAAATTTTGTGCAGTGGACAAGTGGATGGATAGTTTCCATTGATTGAAATGAAGATAATAGGAAGATCAGGACGTCCGTTTTAGACATGTTAGGTTTAAGATGCTTACTCACCATCATCTCATACCTGGTTAAGCATCTTGCATAAGATCACAAAGGAATAGATAGCAGTGGTCACAGCAGGTCTGATTGATTCCAAAACTGAATTCATAACTACCACGTGCTTGTGCCTCAACCCTTGGATTTTCATTAGAATAAATCTCAAGAGTAGTGCAGGAATCATTTAAATTTCACAGAAAACCATCAACCATGATTTTAGCCACTTGTATGCCCAGTCTTCCATGTTGTGAGCCACTTACATTTTAGCTGGGTTTTATTTCTTCTCATCTCATTCTTTCATAGCGGTACTTTTGAGCCTTTTCTTTAGCAAAAGGTAAGCAGGAGGAGGAGACAAGGAAAGCCACAAAGGACTTGACTAGCGCATATTGATAGTAACTTGGTCTTATCTGAAGTACCAGTAGAGCATTGCAAAGTTGGAGGAGGAACATCTCATTCAATAATGGTTAAGATGACCTTTTTCCCTCTCACTGAGGTATATTTCTCTGATTACAGACTCAGATAGGTATGCATATTTCCATTCTGGGGTGGCATTAATATCCACCCAAAAGCAAATTCACTGCATGAACTACTTTCCCCCAATAGTTGTAAATTTTTCAGTGTAAGACATTTGACATACTGGCAGATAAAGATGTTCCTTTCACACGAAACTGATGCAGGAATGGCCAGACAGGCAGAGAAAGCAAGGCTGGAAGAGGCAATTAAATGAACCCTGCCCTAGTGTCGTTTAAATGACTGAAAGCTCTTTGGGAGGAGGAAGAAACTCAAGGACTGGACATTGGTTGGGTGCATGAAAGTCCAAAGACAGCCTGCCTGCATTGCTTTTTTACAGAAACATTCCCAAAGGTGACTTTAGCTTCCCAGGTCTGTCCCTGGCTGTCTGGGACAGTAGCCCAAGTCATGAGTGGGTCTACCCAAGGGCTGTCATCTTCTAGCAGAATGACATCCCCAGGTAGCCTTGAATCCTCCAGCCTGGGCCCTTACAGTCCACCTTCAGAGCGCCAAGAAGCGTGGGGTCCCTGTTCCCACCAGCCATAACTTTTCCATCACTCACTCACTCAGACTCTTCTGCACCCACCTTTGAAACAGCTGAGAATAAAGGATGCTGGAACAAAAACCTCACCCATTACCCTTCCCATCTTCCAGTCTGCCTTCAGAAATACTTCTGTGGCTAGCACAGGGTGTGGGTCCTGGTACCATCTTCACCTCTTTCCTGAAAAATGCCAATATCGTGATTTGGCTGATGTTGGGTTACAAAGAATCATCACGTCTAACCTTGAAAGGGAAAAGAAGCTTTACAAAACAGGCACTGTGCTTGGGAATGGGGAATCAGAGGGCATGTTAGTGGTAACAGAGCCTGATGACATAATAGACCTCAAATCCCTGAGGGCACCATTGGATGTGTCCGCTCTAGAAATCACCACGTGTGGCTTCTGCGAATTTTCTTGGTTTTTGTTTCTATCTTGATGGGGAGAAAAACTAATATTTACACTCCTGCAGAATAAGAAGAACCCCAATTTGGGTTTCGCAAGTTCCATAGCTAATTTCATAGGCTACTGTATTTCATGTTAAAATGTATTTCCCACCTCTAATAAGAAGTTGTTATGTTATGAGGCCGCAGGCTGTGTGGCTGGAGAGCCCAGTACCTCATAATTCTTGTGGGGTGATGGGAGGTGGCGGTCATGAGCATCTCTCACTGCCTCCCCTTCTGTTCCTGGCCCTGCCACCTCCCTTGCGAGGCATATGCAAGGCCGCCTACTTGGATATAGTATTGACAGGAGCCTTCAAGCGTGCTCCAAGAGTTGACATGTGAACCTTAGTTCCCTTTCTCCCACAGTCTTAGACCTTTGTAGCACTGCAAAGGCTGGGCGTACTGGGGGGTAATGGGGCTGGAAGGATGGCCCGATGCCCCATCCAGCTGCGATGACTGTGATTCCTACATCCGCTTTCTTCCTTGGTGTTCCCTGCCAATCTCATGCTTTCTCAGCTCCTTTTCATGGTAATAAGTGCCATGGTGGTCCTGGACACGAACGGCCATCAGGCAGGCCTGTCAACACTGGCTTAATGCCCTCAAGTCACAGCCCTTGTTTCCTGGCCAAGCTTTCTCTCCTTCCTCCTCGGTCCTTTTGGATCCCTGATGCCCCTGTTCAGAGCCATTCTTGAATTGTGAGAAGCCCTATAAAAATTTCCCTAAACTTGTTCACATCTCCAATGAGCAGATACGCTTTCCGACAAAGGACTCTTAGCACTGCCACAGCTGAGCTGAACCGAGCAGGGAAGTGAGTGAATGTGTGTTTGGTAATGGTTATCACTGATGTGGATTGTGTGCTTCAGGACATTGAAAGAAACAACATACCAAAAAGCAAACGGGAAACACAAGGAGTTTTTGAGATAATAAGCGTGAGCAGGAAGTGACGGAGTGAAAAAGAGATGTGGCTTTCAGATATGGTGCCCTTCTTTTTCTTGTCTGTCTGTCTTCTCTGGTTAGAAGAGACCATATTAATAAGTAATAGTCTATGAGAGTGAAAAGGGCGCTGCAGAAGAAGAGGACTCATCAACATTTATGTCTGCTCTGGGGATTTCTCTGTGACCTTTAGAAAGAAGAGCTCTTCACCCATTCACAAGAGGGAGATTTTGCCAGACTGAGTTCCTCGTTCACCCAGCAGTGCCTGTATTAGAATGTTAATTTTAGACTCCATGAGTAAACATATATTTTTAAAAATACTCACCTTTTAAACTGCATGTTAGGAGATATTTTTAAAGAGTCCACTGAGTAGGAGTAGGAGTAGCAGGAACAGTGAACATGTATTGATTTTTACACTGTCGGGCCAAAGCACCAAGAGCTCTGTATGCATTATCTCATCTAATTGTAAGGCAGCCCTGCTGCGTATACATAGTGCTGTTATCCCCATTTTACAGAGAACAGATCTGAGCTGAGAGTAACTTGCTCCAAATGGCACTGTGGTAAAATGGCCCATAGCACTCCAGCGTAGGTCTGTCTGACTCCAAAACCTGTGCCTCGAAGGGCTACATTTTAGAGCAAGGTGAAGACACGCACCCATGTGCTGAGCTGTGGAATCCCATGCACAGCCACCCCATGGAATTTGTTTTTAACTGGTACCTTAGAAGAAGAGGTGGTGAAACCCATGCTTGTTCATATTGGTGTTGGTAATTCCTCAAAGCCAGAGGCGCAGAATCTACACCTGCCTTGGCTGGCCCCAGCCCATCCTGCTAGCTCTATGTGATCATGACTGAGTTGGAGTGGAAGGAATCAGGATGCCTGGTTAGCTGTGGTTCCCAAGCAACACACAGAGCGCCAGAATCTGGTCACAAATCCCCAGTGCAAAGGGTACCAAATAGTGTTCCTTGCTAGGTACAGGAGCTCCTAGTCATAAGCCTACGTCTATTCCTTCTTTACTGTGTGACAGTGAGCATGACGTGTCTCCTTTTCCATAGCATTGAATTTGTAAAATAAATACATGGACTGAATAAAAATATATATAAAATATGCTGAGATGACCTATAGCTCAGAGATTTGAGAGCTTAATCCCTGGTGGATCGGCAGGCCAAAATTTACAACCTGTAACCTTCCATTCATGACCACGCAAAGGGCCGTTCACCAGTGAATAGAGATGATCGTTCACCATGTGGCATCAGGCTGAATGCCAAAGGTGAATCGACCTTGACAAATGGCCAAGAGAAAACCAGAGTGTGGCTTTGGGCAAAGAGAAATGTGGCTCTTTATTTATATTTATATTATTGTACATGATGGTGTATTTACTTTTCATAGAGTCTTTATTCCCAGGGTGTTAAAGAGTTTGTGAAGAAAGTATTAAAGTCAGAAATAGGTTGCGTAACCATCCTCTTCCTGGGAGACTAAGGAGTCACAGAGGTCTCTAAAATAGTCTTAAGGGACATTTCTTTAAAGTCCTGGTTTTCTGTTATCACCGTGGGTAAGCAGGGGTGAGCAGCCTGTTTTCTTAACCAAGCCCTCTCTTCAGTATAACTTAGGGAAGAAAATGGCGGTTCTGGAAAAACACATGCTATATGTGAAGGCTAACGCTACTTGCTTCCTGGCTCTGTGACCCTGGGCAAGTGAGGTCACCTCTTTAATCCTCAGTCTCCTTATTTGTAAAGAGGAATCCTAATAGTACCTGAGCCACAAGGTTGCTGTAGGGATTAAATAGGAGAAGCCAGTAGCCTTCAGCTACTCATAGTAAGCGCTCATGGTGTGATTTCTAATAGCTCTGCTCCAACTGAAAGAGTACCTTTGGGGTGGCCTCTTTGAATTTAAATAACTGCCAAATCAGTTCAGCATTAGCACTGGGCGTCAGATTCCAGGTGTTTCTGTCTTGAAACCTTTAGGAAAACATGACATTTGGTTTATGGTACACTTCTATGATGGCTATAGCTTTCATGTATTCATTCATCCCCATAAATATTTGCTCAGTGCCTACAGTGTGGAAAGCAGTAATCAACATATGTGGATTGCAGCTACTATCTTTTTTCTATGTGACGAGCCCACATGGTTTTCCAGGTCTTGCGCTGAGCAGATTTGAAACTTTGATCCCTAAGTCTATCTTTGCACTCAACATTCTTCCCCCCGCCCCCGGTGGAACAGTGGGTACAGGCTGGAATCCCTTTGCCTTTTCTGATTGTGTGATGTTCATGCAATACTCACTTCACTTGTCATTATAACTGGCAAAGGCAGTTCTGAACCATGGGCATGAGCATTGCATCCTTTTTGATATCATACTTTCCAGATGAGGTCTGCCTTTATGTTTCTTAAACAAAGTCAACATGAGAGTAGAATCAAGAGCTTGTTGAAAAGAAAAAGAAGAGCTTGTTGTTATGAAAAGACACACTTCATTTTTTAGATGAAGTGATTTAGATGTTTTTTTCATATTTTATAGAATCACAAGGGAAAGGCCTTGAATAATAATTAGTACAGTCTCCTGTCTCACGACTGAACTCTGCCCACCAGTCTCAGAGTGATGGTTAAACCTGATTGTCAAAAATCTTTAGATTATCAGAGTCTTGGCTTAGCTTGGTAATGGATTCTAGTATATGACCTTTCTCTTGGCTTCTCAATTCTTCCTTCTAACCTGCTGTCAACCAGTCCTCTGGTTGGAAATACGGACTAGTTGATCAACATCCTCCATAAGACATTTCATATAAACAGAATCTTATGTATACAGATCACTTGGAAATAGGAATCACACAGACACACTCAACTGTGCCCACTCTGCTGGGACTGTCCTCCTAGACCATCTATTAACCCTTACGTATAAGTATCTGCTATGACTCAGGCAGTCCTGGCCCACACCCCGTCCACTCTGGTGCTTCCTCTGAGCCCCAGCATCATCTAGCCCCATCGAGAAGCTTCCTTCTAGCCAGATTCTGTGTGCATCCCTGACCTAAGCCCTCCCCTTCCTATTCCTTCTTGGTTCCTCATGGCATCCTTACCAATTCCGTGTGGTCCTCCCATCTCTATTTGGATGTCCAGGTTCTCAGCAGCCTTGGCAATGCTGGAGATCTCATTCTTTCTAGGTCTTCACCCCTTCTCATCCAAGCAGACACACTGGGGTTGTTTGCTGGCTTCTTGGCGACAGAGACCCAGCCCCTCAGTATAAGTGAAAGAACCGATGCAGGACAACCCTAATGCCAGGGACAGCACACCAGGAACAGTGAGATACAAATCCACACCACATCCAGAGCTACCTCTAGAGAGGGAGCCAGTTCTGTTTCCACCAGATGTGTTGAAATGCAAGGATTTTAAACTCTTAGACCTTCGTCTAAAAAGTAAAGACAACATCTGAACAAAGCTCCACATTAAACATTCCCTTTGAATGACCTCGCAGAAACAAAAGCCCAGGCATTTGAGATACTGACCTTGGTGTTTCTATGTAACAAGCAGAGATTACTTTGTTTGAGAGTGTTGCCCAAAGTTGGGGGGAAATCATTCTCTTAAACAAGTTGGATTGTTTCCCCAGAGGAAAAAGTCAAGAGTCCTACTGGCAAACTAGGAGATTATTTTGGCTGTAAATATGAGGAATTAAATATTCCCCAGAGCAAGAACCCTCAGATACGTAGCCAATAAATAATATGTACTAGGTGACACTCCAGATTTAACTGTTATAATCTGTGATGCACATTGATGCAAAAACCACTGCCTGGGAAAGGACTGGAAAAAATCAGATGGAAATTTCCCTCAGAATAGAAGAGCTGAAACCTGTGTTTGATTATCAAGATGATAACTTCTTTATGAGATCATAATAGACCCACTAATAAACCTGTTAGATAGGAAAATTTCCACAAGCACCTGCTTTTCTTCATTGGTAAGTTAGAAAGCATGAAATGAAAAGTGTTTGCTGTCAGATTAGATACCTTGTGAATTTCCTTATCTCTTTTAGATCTTAATTTGAGGCAAATAATATGTGTAGTATTGCATCCTGTTTTCCAAGTCAGTTCCATTGAAGTTCCCAAATAAGAAAACCACACATAGGAATGGGTGGGATGCAACTAATCCAGATATTTAAAAGATTTTTAAGGCTTCATATTTCGTATCAACTTCATCTATCTTCATTTCATGGGCAACAGATGTTGGTTACACCAGTGGTGCCCCTCAGATGAATTATTATCAGTGATGTTGCTGATAACTTAATTATTTTCATTGTGCTGTTATGTTCCCAACAGACATCTAGCCACTTGGATTGGAGTCATGTGGGAAGAGATATATACATATAAAGCATTTTGGTTATGCCATTTTGAAAACACCATTTGTCTCCAGTAATAGTACCTATCTCTATGGTTATTGGAATGATTAAATGAGATAATGTATATAAAGTCTTAGAGCAGTGACTGGCACCCAATAAATGGGAGAAAGCTGTGCCTTTTCTAATTCTGCCTCTGTAGATTGCTTCCTACTTTTCGGTTATCTCTTCCAGTGACCACTAAATGGGATTTGTTTCATTTGTGTATTCAACATTTACTGAGCACCTACTAAGTTCCAAGAATTATGCAAAGTGCTGGAGTATAGTGATGAACAAAACTTCCATAATCCCTGCCCTCATGGAACTGACAGATCAATGGGGTAGATTACTAAATCAGCATTTCCACCAATTCTCTTTCTCTCCTCCATACGAAGGGACAGCTTGTCTGGACTGTTTGTATATTGAAATGATGATCCTTCAAGGTAGACTTGCTTTAAGTTGACCCATGTTCATTTGATTAATAAGACAACTATGTCTATTTCTTCACCATAATCAAGCACATTACCACCCATGAATCCATATCCTTTAAGTTCAGCTCATTTCCTACAAAGTAATATATTCTTGACTCCCAATGCAGTTTTTCCCATCTCTATTCATGTCATCACTGTCTATCCAGTTGCCCATACCAGAAACCCAGGAGACCTTCCTACTTCAAAAAATGCGTCTTCAATTCACCAACTTCCTTCACCCCTCCACTCTACACCCTAATCTATGCCACCATCACCTCTTGCTTGGACAAATGCATTAACTTCCTGAGCGGTTTTCTTGTTTCCACTTATGCTGTATTTCCACTCATTGCCTAGCTGGTAGTCAAAGTAGAATTTTTGAAAGAAAAATCAGACTGTGTCTTACCCTAACTTAAAACTCCTCAGTGATTTTCCCTCTCGTGGAGAATGAACTATATTATTATGACCTATGAGCTCTGCATGGTCTGGCCCCAGGGAATGCCTCAGAGAGCCCTCTTGCAACCACTCCAGCTTGTTTTCTTCAGAGTACTCATCTCAGTTAGCATGTATATATTTATTTTTGTCATCACTTGATTAATGCTGGCCTCCCTCACTGGTCTGTAAACTCCATGAGGGCTGGAATTATATCAGTTTTACTTATCACTGTATTCCCAGCACTTTGCATAACGTATGAAACTTAGTAGGTGCTCAATAAATGTTTGCTGAATAAACAAATGATCTCACCTCAGATTCTAACTGTGCCTGTATTTTTTGGTGGAAGTAACATTTTTAAATATTAAAATAGTCACTGATAACAGGGATTATCTGTGTGTAAGTCATTAGACAATTGGTTTATAGGTATACTTCTTGGAGGTTCATTCTAAAAGCCTTCTCGAATTATAGCCCAGAGCCTTTATATACATCAAAACACTGTACGTTGAAGGATGGATATTTTTGTTTTGGTGTAGATATCTAAATTCAGTTCTTTCCTTCCACACTGTATACTCTATTAAGAGTGCCAGAATGACTACTCCAAATCATAATACTCACAAGATGAGAGCTCAAAACAACGTTTCCATCTCCTAAAGTAAAAAATTATAGCCAAACATATTAATACACATATTTTAAATTTCTCTAGCAGCTGCTATTGGAATTTTTATAATGGTTTATGTTTACTAGAAAAACGCGTCTGACACATTTATGAATGGGATCACTTTGAGCTTGCTTGGTAATAGTGTTTGGATTTATGTTAGGCTACATGTTTTACATGGTGCTAGTTACCTATTAGGCATAAAAGGGTACTTTGGCCATTTAAGTTAACAAAATCACAGAGTTAGCAGGGGAAATTAGAAACATTGAGTAGAAGGAAATGGCACTTGAAATCTATTTTTGTTGTGTTTTCACATTTTGCTCTTCATTGTTAAGCTCATTTCCCTCTGACATGTAAGGACATTATATTGGGAAATAATGTGTCTTGAAAACGGGAGCCAGTAAGCTTATGATCCAAGTGGTAACGACTTCTGTAATCGCTAATGAGGCAATGGACGTTGAATATCTCAGCATACTCATGGGGGCCAGCCTCTTGCCTATTCCACAAGAAGCTGTCATATCAAATTTTTGTCCTGATGCCATGAGCCCTTTGATTCCTAAACCTTTCTGAGAAACCTACTCTGAAATCAAAGTCAAGTTTCTTAGATGTGGTCAGACAAGGTCACATTAAAACAGTTCAGTGAACCTGCAGATCAAAGTTGAAAGGTAATGCCTCCCTCCCAAACTTGGCACTGACCCACCTGCTAGCTTACCTTTCAGTTTCTAACATGCCTTTTTCACCTCCTTTCCAATGGACTGGGAAAATGAGAGCTTCTCCTCTGAAAAATGGTAGAAGAGTTTCCTTAAATCAGTTCACTAGGAAATGGGACACAGCTGAATTTGGAAACACACCTTTATCCAAAAGAGTGAATTGTGAGGTAGTTTGTCGAAGAAATGTCTTGATCAGCGATTGCATGAAGTGAGATGTCCGAAAGGAATCCTAACTAATTCATAGTAGGACTTCTGTAAATCAGAATTTCATGGTAATTTCAGGTTCGTGGGCTTCATTTTTGGCCTAAATTACCAGGATTTACCCTCGTTCTTGAGTGACCCAAGATACTAAACAGGATTCCTGCTGTCATGCTGTCCACATGGTTTTCTCCATTGCTGCCTTCCTTCCGTGTTGAGCCTTGAGGTGTTATCCAAAATGGCACTGCAAAAGGGGGGAATGGTGACTCGCGTTAGGCATGATCGTAACATCTCACGACACAGGTTTTTATCAAATTCCTTGTGATTTAAAAAAAAAAACAACCTTGCCGTTGCTTTATATTTCAGTGTTCTGTCTCTTGTGGTCGAGGGCATAAACAACGAAATGTTTACTGCATGGCAAAAGATGGAAGTCATTTAGAAAGTGATTACTGTAAACACCTTGCTAAGCCAAATGGGCACAGAAAGTGCCGAGGAGGAAGATGCCCCAAGTGGAAGGCTGGCGCGTGGAGTCAGGTGAGCAATGCTTCTCCTCTCGTGACTGTTTCCTTACCTTCGGCCACATGGCTGACACCAGTGTGCTGGCTTGTTTCCCTGCGCGGTTTTGGTTTTTCAGAGGGGACTGGGGACAGGGAGGGAAACAGCTTTATGTCAGGATACTCACTAGCTGTGGGACCTTGGGCAAGTGGCTTCAGCCCTTGGCACTTTGGATACCATCTACAATAGGACAGTTGTGAGGGTTGCGAGGATTAATTCCAAGCGGTGGTAGATGTAGATGTCAGCTGTCTAGGACGGAGTAGCCCCTCAATCCTTCGCTGATGGCATTTTTATTACTATTGACCACTTAAAAAACCACTAATTCAGATTCTAGTAAGGTTGACTATGTTACCTGGCAGGAATTGAGTCTGAATTTACCTTTGAGGTTCTTAAAGAAAAGGCTGTCAATATAAAGTATTTGAGAATACTTCTCTGCCTGTTAGCTTGTATGCAATAGAGGTGGGGGACAGATGGGGAAGTTCTCTGTCATTTCCTAGCTCTGCAACCTTGGGTGATTTGTTTGACCTTGCCGAGCTGACTTCATATCGCTCTTAGGAGGATTTAAAGCAGTAATGAATGCCATGTACCTAGCTCTGGGGTCTTAAATCTAATAAGATCTCAAAAGTAATATTTTTTTTACTTGGATGAGTGCGATGTGTATATATCCAATGGGGAAGGAGAGGAAGTACCCAAGAAACTGACTACAGTTAGACTCTACTAATTCTAAACCTTTGGTAACCTAGTCAGGAACTGGGTGGGAGAGTTTCCCTATTGAATTCAGGAGGGAACTTGAGAAGCTTCTGTTTACCTATAAACAATTGAGGGGTGAACAAAAGTCACTCATATCTGGCCCTTAAAGTAGATCTTGTCACTCCACACTTGTCCATTTCCTCAGCTTGGTTGAGGTGCTTACTTAAAAGTAATAAGGCCCGATTTCTTTTCACATATTCCGTATTCAGTGTGTTCTTTCTCTCCATTAATTTGATTCAGGAAGGTTTTACTGAATTTGTAGCTCTCCTATGCAGTGGAGATGTATGAAGGTACTCCGGAGAATCAATAGAAAACTAGGTTCAAGGTTAGCAGCCTCTAGAATTGATGCTTTCAGGGCCTGGTTCTTGATTCCTGATACCCCAAAGAAGCTTTGCACAGGTGTGTTAGCATGAGGAGGAATTGAGAATCCTCCATTTGAACATGACTAATAGAAAATTCCTCTAGAAACGTGAATTTTTCTTAAATGCCCTGAGCTGCCATCATCGTCTCCCATACCTCACAGTCTTATTTTCTTCACAGAGAAATAAAACATGGCCTGCGTCATTCCCCAGCAGGGGAGCCTCATCCCTCTCAATGCTTTTATCATGATGATCATGTTTTGTTTTTATTTTTGTTTTAACCATCAAAGCATCTGTGCCCAGCCAGAGCTAGCTCCTCCTCTGGCTTCCTTAAGGGACCAGATTTCTAGGCAGTATTTCATACTGGTCATCCTTAATGGTTTGTCTTAAGTGACTAGTGTCATCTGTAACTTCCAGCCCTTTTTATTTTGGGAGCTATTCAATGCATGTAAAAGCCTACAGCTAACATTATTTAAGATACCACACTAATTAGCTTGTCCTCTTGCACACTTTCATGCTCTGTTACTTTTCTTTATGTCCCTTGGACATATCTACTATTTGCATCTTGTCCTGAATATTAAGTTGAGAGTATGTAAATGGTATTCATTATAAAGGCCAATTCATTCAATAAAAGGATGATTAAAAGAATCTTTCACTCTTTATTGGTAAACACAGAGTGAGTTTTACTCTAGTATCCTGTGATCTTGATGGGAAGTCTAAAATTGTTCACAAAGCTGGGATGATTAGGTTTGAACCCTTGGGGTTTTTTCAAACATAAGGTTATAGGATTATCGGAATCCCTCCCCAGAAAAGACCCACACCTGTTCAAAAGGATTGCTTAGAAAAGTCTAGTTACCTTTGTGGAAAATGCAAGTAAACACAGTTATGTAATGATCTGTGGCCAACTTTCTAATGCTCTGATTTGATTTATAGAAATGAATTATAAAAGCAGGCAAGACAAGATGCTGCATGGGTAAAATCCAATTTGTGCAATTTAGAAGCATACCTGAAAATAATCAGACCCAGAGTTTGATGGAGAAAGACAGTCTGCATGATTAAAGGTTATTGGTTTACTAATGATCCCATAGTAAACAGAAATATCCCTAAGGCAGTAATATAAAGCAAGAATAACGATTATTCATTTGCAACAATATTTAGAAAGTTTTATATCTGGTCGTTCTGTTTTCTGCTGGTAGCTATATTCTAGTCATCTCATCTTCAAGGTAGGGAGAATAATTATTGCAATTTCTCATCATGTCAAAATGTGTGACGATAACAAGGCATATAGAATATTGGGATAGGAAACTAGTATAGCCTTGCTACTCTTCTTTGTCTCTCCCTCAGAATTGGTGTTTTGAGGTTTAAAGCGGAATGTTTCACTTTTACATCTTCTGAAAATCTGGAATGTGTCAAGGAAATTTTTCCAAAAAAAGAATAGCTTTTATTGGAAAACATCCTCAATAAAGTTTGAAAGCATTTTTTTTTCAAAAGGTCATGTTCAGTTTGTTTACATGATTTTGATCAAGAGCTGAGGGATGAAATTTTCAGACACAATCAGCATCCATTTCTTGATTCAGCTTGATAAATGTGAAGGCTTTGTAGTCACATGATTCAAAAGCATTGGGGCTTCTGTGGTGGCGCAGTGGTTGAGAGTCCGCCTGCCCGTGCAGGGGACACGGGTTCCTTCCCCGGTCCGGGAAGATCCCACGTGCCGCGGAGCGGCTGGGCCCGTGAGCCATGGCCGCTGAGCCTGCGCGTCCAGAGCCTGTGCTCCACAACGGGAGAGGCCGAAACAGTGAGAGGCCCGCGTACCGCAAAAAAAAAAAAAAAAAAAAAAAAGAAATAGCATTCCAGAATAAAAAATTTTTAATGTGTCCTGTTCCTATAGAAAGGCTTTTCAAACAAATGAAGATTAGGACTAAACAATAAATCATCAGAGTAGAATGAAAGTAACACTTTATCATCATTTATCAATCATGAATTCATTCAATCCTGAGATGCCTGTTTTTTTCATATTTTAACATTTCTGTGGTCAGGATGGGCCTAACAACCAATGGAAGGCCGTGATTTAATTAGTTGCTCTTGTTTTCTTTCTGAGTGATACAAAATGTAATACTGTGTCTTGGTATCAGTGGTGTCTTAAATTCAGAAAAATACTTAATTCTTAAAAGCTCTTCAGTGCTCATGCCAAAATGGTAACTGGCAGATTGCATTATGAACCTACCAGCCATTTCTGCTTGGGATTTTTCTTGTAATTACAATGAGAGCGGCTTGGTTGTGGTGTCTGATTCTGAAGTATTCTGCAAGTGTCTAATGGAGAAACATGGCAAATGTGTAGCCTGTGTCCTTTGAGAAGTCAGGGAAACCATATGCACATGGTCAGTGATGAGAACTAGAGTTGCCTTAGCGATTTGTGCTTTCTTGTTACTTTGTATTTGAACTGCAAGCATTGATGTTGAATTGTTTGAATACAGGCTTTTCACCCACACTCTTGCTGATGTACAAGAGCCTGCATAATATTAGCACCATATTTTAAACTGGAAGCCAAATTTTAACCCACGGTAGCTTTGGTTTATTGCCTAGGATAGAATTTACTTGGACTATTTTCTGTTTTTGTTTTTGCTTGAGTTAGGGTGATTATCTCTGTTCTTTGCTTTATTTATTTGTGGAGTATCTACTTAAAAGGTTTACTAGGAAGTATGAAAGATATTTTATGCAAGATGCTTAGCATAGAACTAAGGTCTCAACTGGCAGTGATTTTGTATCTCTTGGGACGTTTGGCAGTGTCTAGAGACAGTTTTGGTTATCTCACTTTGGCAGAGGAGGGGAAATGCAACTGACATGTACTAGGGTAGAGTCCAGGGATGCTCCTAAACTTTCTACAATGCACAGGACACCCCCAACAAAAATGAATTACTAGGTTGAGAAACCCCAGAATAGAGCCTCGGCTAGTAAATGCTTACTAAGTTTGCTGTTGTCGTTACCAGTTATTATTTATTAAAGTTGGTTCATATCGTTATTTTTCAAACTAATCCCTCCTTTTAAATAATGTCACTGCCATGGTTGCAATAGTTGTACTGGAAAAAAGTATGTAAAATTCTTTCCAGGTTTTCAAGTGTATACTACAATTCCCTAAACATCAGAAGTTCCATAGAGATTCTTTTTGTCTGTGGAAATAAGCATCGTTTCCCCTTTAAATCGGTGAGTTCTGCATACTAGCATTGCACAGTAGGGAGTACAGAGAGGTGAAACACAGCTCCCAGCTCAGTAGTTTGGAACTAAAAACATCTACTTTCAAACCGGCACAAATAGACTGCCATGCAGAAATGATAGATGGGACAGAGGAGGGGGACATGTTAATAGACACCGCTCAACCTCTTTCTTCTGCAGAATAACTTAAAGGTGGACTAAATAAAACAAGAAGAATTAAGCACGCACACGTGCACACACCACCACCATCAGCACCTCCAGGGTCATGCAGAGGTCTTTTTGATGCTGTTTTATTCATGGGGCTTCCGCACAAATCTCTCAGAATTCACCAAGCAAGCCTGGCTGTCTCTGTATGCAAAATGTTGCCTCCCCTGAGACAGCACAGGAAGAAAAGTTAAACGCGGAGAACTAACTCTGATGCAGTATGCTTCATTTTGAACAAAGATTACCATGGATGCAGTATTCACAGAGGCAGGGCTTACACCTTACTGTGCATATAAGTCCTGTCGAAACTTTTGAATGTGTTAATTCAGGGCTAGCTTTGACACTATGAAATCGGAAGCCACAGTGACATACTGTATCACTGAGACTTCCTTTATCTTTTGAAAAAATATCGAACATTGTAGAAATAATTTTTAAAATACAGGTTGCTTATGGCTCTTAATACCTTGCCTTTGCTGAACTGTAAGTAATAATTTACTCAGTAACAAACAGTAGCATCAAAAAGAAGTTTCATTTACTTAGAGCCGGAATAGTAAACACCCTGAAAGCCTTTAACGTTTTTTTCCTTTTTCTTTACCTTATTAAAGCGTTAGGAGATTTTTAATATGTATTAGCTCTATGCCAAACTCAAATTTGTTTACTTAATTGTTCTTATTTTTTCCTTGTGTTTCCATTTGGATACATTGTTCCGGAAGGGTACTGTTTTATTTTTTTAAGACCCCCAAATTCAAATAGCCAAAGGGTGTTTTGGTGGTTGTTTATTGTCAGCGGTTGCTCATGATTTCTGTCATTCATGTGCTAACTCTCCTGTGTTGCAGTTCATCCATTTCCTGTGTAATCAATGGGAAATATACACGCAGCTCCCATAAGGATTAAATGGCCATCCTCTGTACACAAGGCAATCAGGCACCCTCTCATTCCACCAAGAACATAATGATGTGAAAAGTCTGGTTCCTTGTGGGTCACAAACTCATTCAATCCAATTAATACAATTAAACCCAAACAATAGTAGCTATGCTGCTCCAAAATATTTCCTTCTCTTCAGCTAGCTTTGATGTGAACATTTAAGCTCCTGCCTGGCGTAGACTCATCTGAAATGATATTATTTCCCAAGATGCCTTCTAAACACTACCACCTATTTTCTTAGAATCTGAAACGGAAATAATATTATGCAGCAGAATTCATTAGGGTGTGCTTCTTGTTAGTAAATTCCCATTAGCCTCAGAGAAGGATGACTCCTGCTGCAGGTTAATTGGACAAGAATTTTTGTCTAATTTAAAAGCGTGATTCTATTCTTTACCAAGACCCGAGCTCTTAGGAATATGGCTTTAGTGTATGTTAGGCTTGTTTTCTCAGTTAGACAAATGAATGGCAGCTGAGCTATCACAAAAACTTGGAAACAGTTTTTAATAGCCAAGTGAGGTAATAGGCTGTTCTTTCCAGTCAGATGTTGCCTTTAGTTTCTGAATGTCAAAAGCTTAATAAAGACAGTAATTCTTGGCCTGACCATAAGTGAGATTATGAAACCCAGCAATGAGGAAACCATTAAAAAAATTAATTTAGAGGAAAGTTAATTACAGATTAATAGGGTGTTGTGCAGCTTGGTCAACAAAATGTTTCAGCCTGATTAACAGTATTTTTCACGGACTGAAAACACAACACCCAAGGAAATTTTTTTTTTTTGGTCAGCTTTTATTTTTTGTATATTCATCCGAGGTTGTAAATAGATACAAATACTTTAACGAATTCCATAGTTAAAAAAAAAAAAAATTCCCTATCTCCAGGAATAGGAGCAAGAAGAAGAAGAGAGGGAAGAAACTAATTCTATTTTTAAGGCCCTAAAAACTTCAGTGATTTACTCTTCTTGAGTTATATTTTCCATCTGCCAAGAAATTCTCTTGTACAGAACTGTATCTCCAATTTTCAAGACCCTTCAACCTTCCAGGATAGAAATCATTTGGGATTTTCATTTCACATGGCAGCACTACTTCTAGGTTGTACTGAATGTCTCGGAATGATCTCCCCTAGCCTATTCCACTGTCCAAGAGTTTGGTTAACCTGAAAGATTTCCCCCTAACTTGAGTCTCTTCCTCACTCAACCGCCTTTGATAGGCAGTGAGTTTGCAGATTTAAGACATTCTCATGGGTCCCTTTCACTGGAAATTAGAAAGCCTTGTGATAGCTGTGAGGGTCATTGGATTAGGAATGCGGTCCCCAGATCTGTGACCCTCTCCACCCCGATGATCACTCCCTCCCCCAAATGACCCGGAGCTCCCACTTACGCACTCTTGTCCTTTTAGTGCTCAGTGTCCTGTGGCCAAGGCGTGCGGCGGAGAAATGTGGGCTGTCAGCTGGGAACACACAAAATAGCCGGAGAGACCGAGTGCAACCCATACACTAGACCGGAGTCAGAGCGCGCCTGCCAAGCCCCGCTGTGTCCACTCTACGCTTGGAGGGCAGATGAATGGCAAGAAGTAAGTAGAGCCAGGAAGTGGGCACCTGCCAGTGTTTCGCTCAACCCCTTTGCTATCATCACATCCGTTCCCCCATGAAGCCCTCCAGCATGGTGACAAGGCTGGCTCTTTCCCAAAAGGTTTGCTGTCAGACGGCCAACAGTTCACTCCAGCAATGGTGGGAGAGCTCCTCCTTTTTCTGCCGTTCCGACGTCTGTGTTCTTGAGTGTTCCAAATCTGGCTGCCTCCAGAAAAACTTGAACAGGCCTTGAGCCAAATGCGTAAAGATAACTTTCCCAGAAGGAGGGGGAGATGGAAGAAATATTTTAAATATGTATATTCAGACGTGGTCATTCTGGATGAGTTCAGACAGCCACTAGGGGCAGACTCTAGGTAGGACCTACTCTGGGTTTTTTCCTCCTTCCACAGCTTTGGCCATCAGCTAGAAGACAGGCACTCATTTGAAACCCTGATTAATGAGCAAAGGATTTCCAGCATTTGAAAACCTGAGGGCATCTGAAGAACTGCTCCACTGATGCAGAAATAGACTTGTTTTTCTCCTGCCCCAGGTTAATGTCTAGTTAAAGAAAACACTAAGTGTCCCTGGGGAATGGCCTGGCCAGCAAGGATAGGACATTAGTAGGAGGGAACCTCTGTTTCCAGTACAGAAGATTGATTTGTAGAAAAGGGGGGAAAGGATATTAAAAAGCAAAACCGTATCTACTGACATTGGAATGAAACAAAGTACAAGTTGTAAAAGGTTCAGAGACAGGCATAGTAAGACAGGAGATTCCCACCGGGAATGGTTTTCAGGACAGGCGTGACAGTGCCCGGCACTGGGCTGAGTGCTTTACGTTCATCACCTCACTTAATCTTTTTAACCACTAAGTGGTTTAAAAAGACAAAGTGGGTATTATTATTATCCCATTTTGCAGTCAAGGAAACTGAGGTTTGGAGGGCCTATGTCATTTGTCCAAATGTTATACACCTAGCAGGTGGAAGAAGCAAGGCTTGATCCTAAGTTAAGTCTCTTAAACCATTATGAGATATTGCAACTGCTTTCTTTTTCCTTTTTTTTATGCAAATGCTAACGGCGTTGCCACTTTTCCCCCGTTTTTATTGAGATATAATTGACATATAATGTTGTATTAAGTTTAAGTGAAAACCTGGTGATTTGACATATGTGTATATTATAAAATGATTACTACAGTAAGTGTACTTAGTATTAACAACTATGTCACAGTTACCTTTGATCACCTCACAGAGTTACAATTTTTTTTTTTCTTGTGATGAGAACTTTTAAGATCTACTCTCTTCGCAACTTCCAAGTTTAATGTACAGTATTGTTAACTGTAGTCACCATGCTGTACATTACATCCCTAGGATTTATTTCTCTTACTACTGGAAGTTTGTACCTTTTGACCACCTTTACTTGTTCACGTACTCTGTGCCTTCCCCCCACCTCTGGCAGCCAGCAATCTGTTCTGAGTTTGTTTTGTTTTGTTTTGTTTTCAGACTATTCCACATATAAATGAGACCTACAGTATTTGTCTATTTATGTCACTTAGCATAATGCCCTCAGGGTTCATCCGTGTTGTCACAGATGGCAGGATTTCCTTCTTTTTAATGGCTGAATTATATTCATATATTCTTTTTTTCTTTCTATCACATTTTCTTTATCCATTCATCCATCATTGGACACTTAGGATGTTTCCGTATTGTGGCTGTTGTAAATAAGCTGCGTGAACATGGGAGTGAGTATATCTTTTCGAGTTAGTGATTTTATTTCCTTCAGGTAAACACCCAGAAGTGGAATTGCTAGATCGTATGGTAGTTCTATTTTTAAGTTTTTGGAGGAGCCTCCAGACTGTTTTCCAGAGTGGCTGCACCAACTTATATCCCCACCAACAGTACATAAGTGTTCTGTTAGCAAGGATCTTGCTGACATTTGTTGTTTCTTGTCTTTTTGGTAATAGTCATTCCAACAGGTGTGAGGTGATATCTCGTTGTGGTTTTGATTTACATTCCCCTGATGATTAGTGATGTTGAGCACCTTTTCATATATCTGTTGGCCATTTGTATGGTTTTTTTTTTTGAGAAATGGCTATTCAGGTCCTTTGCCCATTTTTAGTTTGATGTAGTCCGACTTGTTTATTTTTGATTTTGCTGCCTTTGGTTTGGTGTCAGGTCCAAAAACTCATTGCCAAGACTGATGTCAAGGAGCTTGCCCCTATGTATAGGACTTTTGTGGTCAGGTCTTACGTTCAAGTCTTTAATCCATTTTGAGTTAATTTGGGGTATGGTGTAAGATTGGAGTCCAGTTTCATTCTTTTGCATGTGGTGCTTTGGGTAGTATGGACCTTGTGTGTGTGTGTGTGTTTTTCCCCCCCTTAAAAAAGGTAAATTAGGACTCTAATTAAATAGGTTAAAGCTACATATGAAAGAGAATGCAATTTTTTTTTCTTTTTTCCTTTTTTTTTTAACATCTTTATTGGAGTATAATTGCCTTACAATGGTGTGTTAGTTTCTGCTTTATAAGAAAATGAATTAGTAATACATATACATATATCCCCATATCTCCTCCCTCTTGCATCTCCCTCCCTCCCACCCTCCCTATCCCACCCCTCTAAGTGGTCACAAAGCACCGGGCTGATCTGCCTGTGCTTTGCGGCTGCTTCCCACTAGCTATCTATTTTACATTTGGTAGTGTATATCTGTCCATGCCACCCTCTCACTTCATCCCAGCTTACCCTTACCCCTCCCTGTATCCTCAAGTCCGTTCTCTACGTCTGCGTCCTTATTCCTGTCCTGCCCCTTGGTTCTTCAGAACCTTTTTCTTTTTTTTTCTTAGATTCCATATGTATGTGTTAGCGCACGGTATTTGTTTTTCTCTTCCTGACTTACTTCACTCTGTATGACAGACTCTCGGTCCATCCACCTCACTACAAATAACTCAGTTTCGTTTCTTTTTTTTTGCGGTACGTGGGCCTCTCACTGTTGTGGCCTCTCCCGTTGTGGAGCACAAGCTCCGGATGTGCAGGCTCGGCGGCCATGGCTCACGGGCCCAGCCGCTCTGCAGCATATGGGATCTTTCCGGACCAGGGCACGAACCCGTGTCCGCTGCATCGGCAGGCAGACTGTCAACCACTGCGCCACCAGGGAAGCCCTCGTTTCTTTTTACGGCTGAGTAATATTCCATTGTATATATGTGCCGCATCTTGTTTATCCATTCATCAGTCGATGGACACTTAGGTTGCTTCCTTGTCTTGGCTGTTGTAAATAGAGCTGCAGTGAACATTGTGGTACATGACTATTTTAGAATTATGGTTTTCTCAGGGTATATGCCCAGTAGTGGGATTGCTGGGTCGTATGGTAGTTCTATTTTTAGTTTTTTAAGGAACCTCCATACTGTTCTCCATAGTGGCGGTATCAATTTACATTCCCACCAACAGTGCAAGAGGGTTCCCTTTTCTCCACACCCTCTCCAGCATTTATTCTTTGTAGATTTTTTGATGATGGCCATTCTGGCTGGTGTGAGGTGATACCTCATTGTGGTTTTGATTTGTGTTTCTCTAATGATTAGTGATGTTGAGCATTCTCTCATGTGTTTGTTGGCAATCTGTATATCTTCTTTGGAGAAATGTCTGTTTAGGTCTTCTGCCCATTTTTGGATTGGTTGTTTGTTTTTTTGATATTGAACTACATGGGCTGCTTGTAAATTTTGGAGATTAATCCTTTGTCAGTTGCTTCATTTGCAAATATTTTCTCCCATTCTGAGGGGTGTCTTTTCGTCTTGTTTATGGTTTCCTTTGCTGTGCAAAAGCATTTAAGTTCCATTAGGTCCCATTTGTTTATTTTTGTTTTCATTTCCATTCTCTAGGAGGTGGGTCAAAAAGGATCTTGCTGTGATTTGTGTCATAGAGCGTTCTGCCTATGTTTTCCTCTAAGAGTTTTATAGTGTCTGGCCTTACTTTTAGGTCTTTAATCCATTTTGAGTTTATTTTTGTGTGTGGTGTTAGTGAGTGTCCTAATTTCATTCTTTCACATGTAGCTGTCCACTTCTCCCAGCTCCACATTGAAGAGGCTGTCTTTTCTCCATTGTATATCCTTGCCTCCTTTATCAAAAATAAGGTGACCATATGTGCGTGGGTTTCTCTCTGGGCTTTCTATCCTGTTCCATTGATCTATCTTTCTGTTTTTGTGCCAGTACCATACTGTCTTGATTACTGTAGCGTTGTAGTATAGTCTGAAGTCAAGGAGCCTGATTCCTCCAGCTCCGTTTTTCTTTCTCGAGATTGCTTTGGCTATTCGGGGTCTTTTGTGTTTCCATACAAATTGTGATATTTTTCGTTATAGTTCTGTGACGAATGCCATTGGTAGTTTGATAGGGATTACATTGAATCTGTAAATTGCTTTGGGAAGTATAGTCATTTTCACAATGTTGATTCTTCCAATCCCAGAACATCGTATATATCTCCATCTGTTTGTATCATCTTTAATTTCTTTCATCAGTGTCTTGTAGTTTTCTGCATACAGGTCTTTTGTCTCCTTAGGTAGGTTTATTCCTAGGTATTTTATTCTTTTTGGTGCAGTGGTAAATGGGAGAGTTTCCTTAATTTCTCTTTCAGATCTTTCATCATTAGTATATAGGAAGAGATTTCTGTGCATTAATTTTATATCCTGCTACTTTACCACATTCACTGATTAGCTCTAGTAGTTTTCTGGTAGCATCTTTAGGATTTTCTATGTATAGTATCATGTCATCTGCCAACAGTGACAGCTTTACTTCTTTTCCAATTTGGATTCCTTTTATTTCTTTTTCTTCTCTGATTGCTGTCTCTAAAACTTCCAAAACTATGATGAATAATAGTGGTGAGAATGGACAACCTTGTCTTGCTCCTGATCTTAGAGGAAATGGTTTCAGTTTTTTCACCATTGAGAACGATGTTGGCTGTGGGTTTGTCATATATGGCCTTTATTATGTTGAGGAAAATTCCCTCTGTGCCTACTTTCTGCCGGGTTTTTATCATAAATGGGTGTTGAATTTTGTCGAAAGCTTTCTCTGCATCTATTGAGATGATCATATGGTTTTTCTCCTTCAGTTTGTTAATATGGTTTATCACATTGATTTGCGTATACTGAAGAATCCTTGCATTCCTGGGGTAAACCCCACTTGATCATGGTGTATGATCCTTTTAATGTGCTGTTGGATTCTGTTTGCTAGAATTTTGTTGAGGATTTTTGCATCTCTGTTCATCAGTGATATTGGCCTGTAGTCTTCTTTCTTTGTGACATCTTTGTCTGGTTTTGGAATCAGGGTGATGGTGGCCTCGTAGTATGAGTTTGGGAGTGTTCCTCCCTCTGCTATATTTTGGAAGAGTTTGAGAAGGATAGGTATTAGCTCTTCTCTAAATGTTTGATAGAATTCGCCTGTGAAGCCATCTGGTCCTGGGCTTTTGTTTTTTGGAAGATTTTTTTTTTTTTTTTTTTTGCGGTACGCGGGCCTCTCACTGTTGTGGCCTCTCTCGTTGCGGAGCACAGGCTCAGGACGCACAGGATCTGGATGCGCAGGCTCAGCAGCCATGGCTCACGGGCCTAGCCGCTCCGCGGCCTGTGGGATCTTCCCGGACCAGGGCACGAACCTGTGTCCCCTGCATTGGCAGGCGGACTCTCAACCATTGCGCCACCAGGGAAGCCCTGTTGGAAGATTTTTAATCACAGTCTCAATTTCAGTGCTTCTGTTTGGTCTGCTTATATTTTCTATTTCTTCCTGGTTCTGTCTCGGAAGGTTGTGCTTTTCTAATAATTTGTCCATTTCTTCGTGGCTGTCCATTTTATTGGCATATAGTTACTTGTAGTAACCTCTCATGATCCTTTGTATTTCTGCAGTGTCTGTTGTTACTTCTCCTTTTTAATTTCTAATTCTATTGATATGAGTCTTCTCCCGTTTTTTCTTGGTGAGTCTGGCTAATGGTTTATCAATTTTGTTTACCTTCTCAAAGAACCAGCTTTTAGTTTTATTGATCTTTGCTATTGTTTCCTTCATTTCTTTTTCATTTATTTCTGATCTGATATTTATGATTTCTTTCCTTCTGCTAACTTTGGGGTGTTTTTGTTCTTCTTTCTCTAATTGCTTTAGGTGTAAGGGTAGGTTGTTTATTTGAGATGTTTCTTGTTTCCTGAGGTAGGATTGTGTTGCTATAAACTTCCCTCTTAGAACTGCTTTTGCTGCATCCCATAGGTTTTAGGTTGTCGTGTTTTCCTTGTTATTTGTTTCTAGGTATTTTTTGATTTCCTCTTTGATTTTTTCAGTGATCTCTTGGTTATTAAGTAGTGTATTGTTTAGCCTCCATGTGTTTGTATTTTTTACAGATCTTTTCCTGTAGTTGATATCTAGTCTCATAGCATTGTGGTCAGAAAAGATACTTGATACAATTTCAGTTTTCTTAAGATATGATCTATCCTGGAGAATTTTCCATTAGCACTTGAGAAGAAAGTGTATTCTGTTGTTTTTGGATGGGATGCCCTGTAAATATCAATTAAGTGCATCTTGTTTAATGTATCATTTAAAGCTTGCGTTTCCTTATTTATTTTCATTTTGGATGATCTGTCCATTGGTGAAAGTGGGGTGTTAACATCCCTCCTGTGATTGTGTTACTGTCGATTTCCCCTTATGGCTATTAGCCTTTGCCTTATGTATTGAGGTGCTCCTATGTTGGGTCCGTAAATATTTACAGTTGTTATATCTTCTTCTTGGATCAATCCCTTGATCATTATGTAGTGTCCTTTTTTGTCTCTTCTAATAGTCTTTATTTTAAAGTCTATTTTGTCTAATATGAGAATTGCTACTCCAGCTTTCCTGTGATTTCCACTTGCATGGAATATCGTTTTCCATCCCCTCACTTTCAGTCTATATGTGTCCCTAGGTCTGAAGTGGGCCTCTTGTAGACAGCATGTATACAGGTCTTGTTTTTGTATCCATTTAGCTAGTCTGTGTCTTTTAGTGGGAGCGTTTAATCCATTTTCATTTAAGGTAGTTATCAGTATGTATGTTCCTATTACCATTTTCTTAATTGTTTTGAGTTTGTTATTGTAGGTCTTTTCCTTCTCTTGTGCTTCCTGTCTAGAAAAGTTCCTTTAGCATTTGTTGTAAAGCTGGTTTGGTGGTGCTGAATTCTCTTAGCTTTTGCTTGTCTGTAAAGGTTTTAATTTCTGCGTTGAATCTGAATGAGATCCTTGCTGGGTAGAGTAATCTTGGTTGTAGGTTTTTCCCTTTTATCCCTTTAAATATGTCCTGCCACTCCCTTCTGGCTTGCAGAGTTTCTTCTGAAAGATCAACTGTTAACCTTATGGGGATTCCCTTCTATGTTATTTTTTGTTTTTCCCTAGCTGCTTTTAATATTTTTTCTTTGTATTTAATTTTTGATAGTTTGATTAATATGTGTCTTGGCGTGTTTCTCCTTGGATTTATCCTGTATGGGACTCTCTGCACTTCCTGGTCTTGATTAACTATTTCCTTTCCCATATTAGGGAAGTTTTCAACTATAATCTCTTCAAATATTTTCTCAGTCCCTTTCTTTTTCTCTTCTTCTTCTGGGACCCCTATAATTTGAATGTTGGTGTGTTTAATGTTGTCCCAGAGGTCTCTGAGGCTGTCCTCAATTCTCTTCGTTGTTTTTTCTTTATTCTGCTCTGTGGTAGTTATTTACACTATTTTATCTTCCAGTTCACTTATCTGCCTCAGTTATTCTGCTATTGATTCCTTCTAGAGAATTTTTAATTTCATTTATTGTGCTGTTCATCGTTGTTTGTTTGCTCTTTAGTTCTTCTAGGTCCTTGTTAAACGTTTCTTGTATTTTCTCCATTCTATTTCCAAAATTTTGGATCGTCTTTACTGTCATTACTCTGAATTCTTTTTCAGGTAGACTGCCTATTTCCTCTTCATTTGTTTGGTCTGGTGGGTTTTTACCTTGCTCCTTCATCTGCTGTGTGTTTCTCTGTCTTCTCATTTTGCTTAACTTACTGTGTTTGGGGGTCTCCTTCTTGCAGGTTGCAGGTTTGTAGTTCCCGTTGTTTTTGTTGTCTGCCCCCAGTGGGTAACTTTGGTTTAGTGGGTTGTGTAGGCTTCCTGGAGGAGGGGACTGATGCCTGTGTTCTGGTGGATGAGGCTGGATCTTGTGTTTCTGGTGGGCAGGACTGTGTCCAGTGGTGTGTTTTGGGGTGTATGTGACCTTATTATGATTTTAGGCAGCCTCTCTGCTAATGGTGGGGTTGTGTTCCTGTCTTGCTAGTTGTTTGGCATAGGGTGCCCAGCACTGTAGCTTGCTGGTCGCTGAGTGGAGCTGGGTCTTAGCGTTGAGATGGAGGTCTCTGGGAGAGCTTTCACCATTTGATATTACATGGATCCAAGAGGTCTCTGGTGGACCAGTGTCCTGAACTCAGCTCTCCCACCTCAGAGGCACAGGCCTGACACCTGGCCAGAGCACGAAGACCCTGTCAGCCACATTGCTCAGAAGAAAAGGGAGAAATTAATTAATTATTTATTTATTTAAAGTTATTAAAATAAAAAAAATAGTAAAATTAAAATTTTAAAGTAATAAAACAGAGGAAAAAGAAAGAAAGAAAGGAAAAGAAAAGAAAGGAAGGGAGGAAAGGGCAACCAAACCAAAAAACAAATCCACCAATGATAACAAGCGCTAAAAAGTATACCAAAAAAAACCGAGACAGACAGAAACCTAGGACAAATAGTAAAAGCAAAGCTATACAGGCAAAATCACACAAAGAAGCATACACACTCAAAAAAAGAGAAAAAGAAAAAAACATATATATATAT